>NW_007253569.1:772418-777663 GCF_000164805.1 Carlito syrichta | reverse complement strand
AGGCAGGTCTCAAATCCGCGGGCTCAGGCAATCCACTCCCCTCAGCCTCCCAAAGCGTGGGATTACAGGCTGAGCCACCGAGCCCGGCCACGACGCTATTCTTAAAGACAAATGTCAGACTGGTAAGCAAATGTGCAACACACAGGTCAGTTGACTACCTTTTTTTTTTTTGAATTGGAGTCTCACTCTGTCGCCCAGGCTGGAGAGCAGTGGCATACTCACGGCCACCACAGCCTCGACCTGCTGGGCTCAGGTGATCCTTCCACCACAGCTTCCCAACAGCCTGGAATTACAGGCACACATGCTTGGCTAATTTTTTGATTTATTGTAGAGATGAGGTCTCGCCAAGTTGCCCAGGCTGGTCTTGAACCCATGGGCTAAGGCAATCCTCTCAGCTCAGCCTCAACTACCATTCTTAAACACATTTATTGACTTAACTTTCCCTTATAAGTCAAAAAGAAAAAGATAATACCCTAATATAAAAATAAACCTAGTACATAAAGAAATACAAATGCCAGTGATCACAGGAAAAACTGCTTGATAGTAATAATTTAAAAATTAACTTTAAAAAGAAAAAAGCTTTTTATCCACCCATCTGATAAAAAATTAAGACGTCCAACAATGCCTTAAGCTGGTGAGGGGGTGGCAAATCAGACACTTTTTAAAAATATTGACTTGATGTCTATTACATTTCCAGTACTAAAGTTAAACTCTAGTTATTCAGTGAACAAGTGACACAAGTTCAGCGAACTGCTCTCTGCACTCCAAGGACTAACGTACTCTGGTGGATGGAGTATTGTAGACTTTCTCTGGAGGTTCTGACAAATTGTTGGATTGTAATTAGAGAAGAGTAAAGGGACTGTGCATCAGAGTATAAAATTTTAGGTTAACGCTTTAAAAATAATTCTACACATTTTAAGCCTCTTTCTACCTCATCAAATATTCTTTCAACCACCTTCCATTGTCAAAGTGGCAAGCTAATTCTTGGCTTCTGTGACAATGTCACCAATAACAATGGGAACACCCTCGGATCAATAATTCCTCTGGTGGAAATATATGCTAATACACTAAGCAGATGAGAACGATTATACATGTCTTAGGATTGCAGCATCGTGGATAAAAGCAAAAACCTATAAACAATTTTACGTGTTTAAACATATTTTAGTACATATGTATGATACAATATTATATAAGCATGTCTTGCCATGGAAAAATGTTCCCATTATAAGAGAGTACAATTACATTTACCTGAAAAATTATCTTTACACATGTTCATATGTTCTTAATAAGTCTGGCAAGAAACAACAATTTTAATTGTAGATAATTCTGGTGAATAGTACAGAGGAAGCTTTTATTTTGTTTTATATCTTTTTATTATTTTAAAAAATATTTCATGAACATGCATGTACTATGAAATTTTAAAAGCTATTGCCATTGTGAAAAAGAGAAAGAATGAATTAGCCATAGCTGCTAAAGCAAGCTGAAGATCTATAAATGAGTAAAATATATAAATATATAAATTAGTAAAAATTAAAACCGCTTTAAAAGCAGTACAAGGGACTTGCTGGGATTCCAATAATAATTTAACGAGAAATAAAAGCCATGCCTTTAGACATTACTTACTTTCATCAAATCAAGTAAGTTCAGCAGAAATATACATCTATTTTGACTCAAAAGAACACATTTAAAGATGTTACAAACATACAGTCATTTGAAATTTCAGCCAGGTTAAGAGAAGTACATCACACCAAGTTTTTCCTAGTACTTGGCCTGACTTTGCAGCTCCCTGGCAACGGGAGTCTGACAGTCCTGAAGCTGATTCCTGGCACTCAGTCTATTAAAAACAATTTTTTAGAAAGTTGCTTGGATTTTGGTTCTGGCAATTCCTTCAATTAACTAAATGAGATGAACCGCCTAGGGGAGGGGCTAAGAACCAAGCTAAAAACTTATGTCAAATCTTGGCAAAAGTTTTGGTTCAAATTTTATTCTAATTTCTTGAGTAATTAAAATCCTTATGTGGTCCACTGGAATTGTCTAGACACCAAAGATTTATTTATTTCACTCATAATTCTTTAGGGGGTTCTAGTTACAATTAATCACCTTCAATATGTTCAACTAAAATGAAAAAATTCAGTCAAATAATTTTGTTTTGTCTATATGATGCCAGTATAAATTATTATTATTTTTTATAATGCTCACTTTCTGAACTTTTTTTTTTTTGCCTGACTCAGCTTTAGGAAAAACCTTCTTCACCTAAGCCTCTGTCACATCCTAGAAGACCAAACGAGTAATTATTGGAAGAAAGAATATGTCTTTTTTATGAGTTCACAAATCTCTCAAATTAGAAGTAGTGGTATATCCCATATATACAGGATCCAGTTTCCCAAGACAAGCTAACCTATGGCTCTACATAAGAGTTAAAATGGCTGGGCTTGGTGGCTCAGTCTGTAATCCCGTGCCTTTGGGAGGCTGAGGTGAGTGGATTGCCTGAGCCCGCGGGTTCAAGACCTGCCTGGGCAACTTGGTAAGACCTCATCTCAACAATAAATAAAAATCAGCCGGGCGTGGTAGCGCGCGCCTGTAGTTGCAGCTACTTGGAAGGCTGAGGCGGAAGGATCCGCGGAGCCCAGCAGGTCGAGGCTGCGGTGGCCGGGAGCGGCCGCTGCACTCCAGTCTGGGCGACAGAGTGAGACTCCAACTCAAAAAAAAAAAAAAAAAAGAGTTAAAATGACCTAGACTATGGTGGCATATGTGTTTGTCTAAGTCACAGAAATCTTGGCTACAAAGGTTGAATTCTACTGTATGTAAATTATACTTAATTTAAAAAGATGAGAAAAAATGACCTAGGAAAGTTCCTATTAATTAGAAAGGTGATAATTACAGATTATACAAGAATCCTCTTGATTCCCCTACTACCTCAACTGGTACTTTTAAAAAATACAGGTAGTTCATATACTTGTCTAAAATCACGCCCCTCCAGCTACCGTCCCTTTTAAAAGTCTCCTGCATCAGCACAATCTTACCCTCTTTGCTGGATCATTCTCATTGTCACATAAGCTTGCATTACTTCTTCCGACTCAAAAACTAAAAACAAACAAACAAAAAAGCCAACAACTTTTCTTGACCATGCACAGCCCTCTGGCTACCAAGCCATTTCTGTTGCCCTCTACAAGTAAAACTACTCACAAAATGTCAGCATTTGCTGTTTCCACTTCTCAATTTCTCTTGAACCCTCTCCCATTTCCCCCCACAACTCAGTGAAAGTCTCACCTTTCAGCTTACTTCAACCCACCAGCCACTCCTGACACCTTCTGAGCACCCTCCTTAGAAACACGTTCTCCACTGGCATCCAAGACGCCCCTTCCACCTTGCTTTTCCTCCTTGCCCACAGCTGCTCCTTCTCAGGCTCAGATGCTGGCGCCTCCGTCCTAAACATTCAGAAACCCCTTACCTCAGTCCTCCAACCTGTTCTCTGCCAACCCTTCCTCACTAGGTGATCCTATCTAAGTCTCCTGGCTTTAAACACTCTGATGATGGGAGCGTCTGTCTCTCCCGATTAAATCTCTCTCCTGAACTTCAGATTCACATACCCAGCCATGTTTCATCTCACCATCTTACTATCTCATAGATAGCTCAAACTTAACATATCCAAAATCTAACTCCAGACTGCGACCACCCCACCCAGAAACCTCTGTCTTCACCTCAGTAAATGACAACTCTGTTCTTCAATTGTTCAGACCAAAAAGATCACTGTTGACTCCTTTCTTCCTCTCATAGCCCACATTCAATCCATTCATAAAGCCTGTGAGCTCTATCTTCAAAGCATACCCCGAATGCACCCACTCTCACCTGCTCCACTACTACCCCGGGTCCAAGCCATCCTCTCCTGTTCAAATGACTGCAGTAACTTCCTGATTCCTCTCCTGGCTCCACACACCCTGCGCTATGACTGTCTCCCTCATCTCTAACACAGCAGTCACTAGACACGTGGCTACTGTACACTTTTGCTTCATGAACTTGTGCCATATGCTGGCATGCAGACATTCATGTATTAATTTCTCTTTTTTTTTTGAGTCGGAGTCTCACTCTGTCGCCCAGACTGGAGCGCGGTGGCGCGGACGTGCCGGGCTCCGGCGATCCTTCCGCCTCCGCCTTCCGAGTGGCTGGAACTACTTGCGCGCGCTACCACGCCCGGCTCTTTTTGATTTATTGTAGAGATGAGGTCTCGCCAAGATGCCCAGGCGGGCTCAGGCAATCCCCTCACCTCAGCCTCCCAAAGAGTGGGATTACAGGCTGAGCCACCGAGCCCGGCTTAATTTTTTGATTTATTGTAGAGACGAGGTCTCACCAAGATGCCCAGGCGGGTCTCGAATCCGCGGGCTCAGGCAATCCACTCACCTCGGCCTCCCAAAGCGCAGATTGCAGGCTGAGCCACCGAGCTGCTGAGAAATCTGTTCTTTTTTTTGAGTTGGAGTCTCACTCTGTCGCCCAGACTGGAGTGCAGTGGCCGCTCCCGGCCACCGCAGCCTCGACCTGCTGGGCTCCGGCGATCCTTCCGCCTCCGCCTTCCAAGCAGCCGGAACTACAGGTGCGCACTACCACGCCCAGTTAATTTTTGCTTTTTTATCATAGAGACGAGGTCTCGCCAAATTGCCCGGGCAGGTCTCGAACCCATGGGCTCAGGCAATCCACTTGCCTCAATCTGTGCTGGGATTACAGACTGAGCCACCAAGCCCAGCCTAGTATAAAATATTTAAACACAACTTTATTGTTTTGGTAATGCTGTATTTCACTTGAAAATCCGGCACTTAAACTGAAAAATACATATCAGATTTTAAAGACTACAAAAAATCTATAAAATATCTGATTAACAACATTTATATTGATTACATATGATAACGTTTTTTGAGTAAGTGTTTGAGTTCAATAAAATCCATCATTAAAATACATTTTACCTATTTCTTTTATTTTTCTTTTTTTTTTTTTGAGTTGGGGGTCTCACTCTGTCATCCAGACTCTGTCATCCAGACTCTGTCATCCAGACTGCGCTCCCGGCCACCACAGCCTCGACCTGCTGGGCTCCGGCGATCCTTTCGCCTCAGCCTTCCAAGTAGCCAGAACTACAGGGCTGCGCTACCACCTCCAGCTAATTTTGATTTATTGTAGAGATAAGGTCTCACCAAGTTGCCCAGGCTGTTCTCGAACCCATGGGCTCAGGCAATCCACTCGCCTCGGCCTCCCAAAG
>NW_007253569.1:735634-772116 GCF_000164805.1 Carlito syrichta | reverse complement strand
GAACTACAGGCACGTGCTACCACACCCGGCTAATTTTTTGATTTATTGTAGAGATGAGGTTTCACCATGTTGCCCAGGCAGGTCTCGAACCCCTGGGCTCAGGCAATCCTCTCACCTTGGCCTTTCAAAGTGCTGGGATTAAAGGCTTGAGCCACTGTGCCAGGCCTTCTTTTTACCTTTTAAATAAATGTAGGTACTAGAAAATTAAGAACTACAGAAGCAGCTCATACTATGCGAGGAAACAGCACTGGTCTATCCTCCACGTGGTGGTCATGAAACGATCATCTTCAGAACCTTCCTACTGGCTTTGTATCTGTTAGCTTAAGTCCCCAGGATGCTTTACAAAAGTCCTATGTTACCTTCAGCCCCTGCTTTCTGACCTTGACACCTGTCGATCTCTCCCTATTTCATTTCTCTACATTGACACAGGTCTCTCCACTGTTCTTCAAACCATGCCAAGCAAGTTCTACCTCCTGGCCTTCGTCCTTCAAGTTTCCTCTGTCTGCAATCTTCCCCCAGATATCCACGTGTCTTATTCCCATTTCCTTCAAGTCTGCGCAATCATCACGGCAGCAGCGATGCCTGACCATCCTTTATCAGTACTTCCTAATTTACTACACTTTATTTTTCAACACAGCATTTATCTCTACATGATACATTACACATTTATATTTACTTGCAGATGTGATGATTATCTATCTATAGTCCACTCACTCAGAATATTAAGTTCTACAAGGTCAGGGACTTTGTCATCTCATTCACTGCTGTGTCTCCAGCACCTAGCACAGTGTCTAGCATATAGCAGAGCTCAATAAATGTGTGCTGGGTGAATAAATTAATGAATACATGAATGTCTGCATGCAAGCATATGGTACAAATTCATGAAGCAAAAGTGTACAGTGAAAACTAAGTCTCCTGCCATCCCCAATCACCACCTAAGTGTTCTCTCTCTTAGTGACAGCTACTGGTGTCAGCTTATATATAAACTTCCAGAAATATTCTAGGCATATAAAAACACATATGTAAAATATTCTTTATCTTTACACATATGGTTAAATATTGTATTAGACTGCATTTTGTTTTTCATGTAATGATATTATATCCATCTTACACGTCTCTTCATGACTATATATATAATGTTGCCTCAATATTTATTTTATTAGCTATATAGTATTCCCTTTTCTGCCTTTAGCAGTTTTTTTTATTATTGAGTCCCTGAGCAACAGAAAAGCGTTTAGTATTACAAATATTACTGCAATGACTATATATATGTCTTTACACACATTAGTTGAGACAACTGGTTACACCAATTTACCCTCCCTTTAGAAATGTATGAAAGTGTCCGTTTACATATATCCTCACCAATCCAGTGTGGTTTTTTAGTTTGCTTGTTTTTAGTTAGGAGTCTCACTCTGTTGCCCAGGCTGGGGTTAATGGCATGATCAGAGCTCACCACAGCCTTGATCTCCTGTCAAGTGATCTTGCTTCAGCCTCTGGAACAGTTGGGACTACAGGCACATGCCACTAGACCTGGCTAATCTATCTGAATTTTTGTTGAGACGAGGTCTCGCTGCGTTGCTCAGATTGTTTTCAAACTCCTGGACTCAATCAATCCTCCAGCCTTGGCTTCCCAAAGTGCTGGGATTACAGGCATGAGCCACCGTGCCTGGCCCCAGTGTATTATTAAACTTTATTTTTGTCAATTTTATATTCAAAATAGTATAATATCTCATTTTGATCTTATTTTGATTTTAATTTATTGTTATAAGCAAGCTGAGCATCTTTTGTTTAAAAGTCATCTAAATTCTCCTTCCTGAGAATTATGGTCATCTTTTTACTGATTGTTGATTTTTTAAAAATTGGTAGAATCTCGTTAAATACCGGAGGAATTAGTTTATTCTGTTATACCTGTGGCAAATATTTTTCCCAATTTTACACTTTTTGTATTTTACCTTTTACACACTGTTTTATAATATAGTCAATTTTCACAGTGGTTCACACCTGTAATTCCAGCACTTTGGGAGTCCGAGGCGAGAGGATTGCCTGAGCCCATGGGTTCGAGATCAGCCAGGGCATCATGGTGAGACCATGTCTCTACAATAAATCAAAAAGTTAGTTGGGTGTGGTGGCGTGTACCTATAGTTCCAGCTACTTGGAAGGCTGAGGCAGAAGGATCACCTGAGTCAAAGCAGACTGATACCACGGTGGCTGTGATGGTGCCACTGCACTCCAGCCTGGGTGGCAGAGTGAGACTCCGACTCAAGAAAAAACAAAACACAGGCTGAGCTCGGTGGCTCAGGCTGCAATCCCAGCACTTTGGGAGGCCAGGGTGAGCGGAATGCCTGAGTCCACAGGTTCGAGACCAGCCCGGGCAACTTGGCGAGACCTCGTCTCAACAATAAATAAAAAAAATTAGCGGGGTTTGGTAGCATGTGCCTGTAGTTCCAGCTACTTGAAAGGCTGAGGCAGAAGGACCACTAGAGCCCAGCAGGTTGGTGCTGGGGTGGGGTGAGTGTACCACTGTAATCTAGCCTGGGCAACGGAGTGAGACTCCAACTCAAAAAACAAACAAATACAGTCAATTTTATAGTTTTTGTTTGTTTGTTTTATAACTCTTGTGTCAAACTTTAAAAGGCCTGTGAGTAATGCTTAAATATAAAAAAATGGTCAGAGTAATTGCGAGGTTTTAAAATTTACCTCTGCTCCCCACCCTAGAGGTGCACATAATCCGTGGACATGACATGCTGCACTTCAGTTACCTTACAGAGCTTTCTATTTCAGGTTGAATATGCTATTGTTTTTTGGGGGTTGAAATCTCTGTCGCCTAGGCTGGAGTGCAGTGGAACGCTCATGGCCACTGCAGCCTCGACCTGCTGGACTCAGGTGATTCCTCCACCTCAGCCTTCCAAGTAGCGGGAACCACAGGCTTGTGTCACCTCGTCCATCTAATTTTTTTATTTATTGTAGAGATGAGGTCTTACCATGTTGCTCAGGCTCGTCTCGGACCCGTGAGCTCAGGCAATCCGCTCACCTCAGTCTCCCAAAGTGCTGGGATTACAGGCTGAGCCACCGAGCCCGGCTATGCTAAATGTTTTAACTTGAGTGCTCACAACATCACTCTAGTAGAGATGGGTGAGAAACAGGAGATTAAGTAGTTCCTAACATCCCCATAGTATAATGGTAAAAGTACCTCTGGAATCCCCCCATCCCTCCCACCCCTTCGTATATGGGTCCAAAATGGAAACCAAGCATTCCATAGTGCACAGAGAAGGTCACAAGATCTGAAATGCACTTTCCTACGTATCACAGACATGGAAACAAATGCCTGGATGTTTTTGCAGCTGTCAGAACACAGGACTTTTAGGTTCCCCAAATGGACCACAAAACCAGAATCTTTCCTAAGAAAGAATCCTTGAAATGACCATAAGAGACTTCTCTGTAACTCTAAGGTCATACTCCCAGATGGATCAATAAATCTATGCCACTCTTCTCTACACACTTTCCCTAGAAGATTAAACCTTTTCTCGTTCGAGACCAGCCTGCGCAACATGGCGAGACCTCGTCTCTACAATAAATCAAAAAATTAGCTGGGTGTGGTAGCACATGCCTGTAGTTCCAGCTACTTGGAAGGCTGAGGTGGAAGGATCACCGGAGCCAAGCAGGTTGAGGCTGCAGTGCACTCCAGCCTGGGCAACAGAGTGAGACTCCAACTTAAAAAAAAAAAATCTGTTCTTTGATAAGCTTTTTTACTGAGAAGATATCTTTTAAAACAATTAGCTAGCTCCCTCTTTCTCTGCTATCTAAAACCATAAGCGTGCTGAATTCTTCAATTTGAGAGAAGAAAAATATTCTCTATCTTCCCACATGTGAAGATTGAAACAGTTCCTCTTCATTTCTTAAGAAAGTTCTAGTCAAGTACTGGTATCTGGACTATTACAATTGGTTTTATTTAGTTCATCAAACCTCAAAGCTAGAAGATGTTAAAAATCGTGAGGTCAGCCGGGCACAGTGGCTCATGCCTATAATCCCAGCACTTTGGGAGGCTGAGGTGAGAGGATTGTCTGAGCCTCGGGTTCGAGACCAGCCCGGGCAACTTGGCGAGACCTCCAGCTTCTTGGAACAGTGAGGCGGAAAGATCACTTGAGCCCAGCAGGTTGAGGCTACGGTGGCTGGGAGCATGCCACTGCCCTCCAGCCTGGGTTGGAGTGAGACTCCAACTCAAAAAAAAAAAAAATGCAAGGTTGCTTGCAGTATCTTTCCCTTTCAATATTTTTAAACATGTATACCCCAAAACATTCATCTTATCTGCTGTTTTTTTACTGGCTTACTTATGTTTAGTTAAAACATATCATTTTTGTCTTTTTCTGTTAGTTTCTTTAGCCAAGAAAACCATTTAATTCTTAATTTTCTCTTTTCTCCTCCACCTGCTTAATTAAAATTTCCTAGTTTTGGACAATCTTCTGATTAATAACTGGTGGTTTACTACATGTCCTCAAATGACGTGGGTTTTCCAATTCTTCCCAGTAGTTCTTCCCAAATATGCCTTGTCATAAGAGGCACCGCCAGGGAGGCTGGTGGGGGGTCTCTTTCATTGGAAACAGACCCTTCTGGCAAGGGGTAGTGGCTCATTCCTGGAACCCCAACACTCTGGGAAGCTGAGGCAAGAGGATTGCTTGAGCCCAGGAGTTTGAGATCAGCCGGGTGACACAGCAAGACCTTATCTCTACAAAAAGAAAAAATAAAAAAATTATCCAGGCGCGACGGCCCCTGTAGTACTAGCCACTTCGGAGGCTGAGCCGGAAGATCGCCTGAGCCCGGGAGTTTGAGGCTGTTTTGAGTCATGATCATGCTGCACTCCAGCCTGGGAGACAGACTAAGAACCCTGACTCAAAAACAAAAACAAAATAGACATTCCTAGCTCCAATGGACACCTGAAGAATCAGAAGCTAGGTGGAGAATCATACTTTTTAACAAGTGACTCAGATGATTCTCATGATTAGGCAACACCAGGAAAGAAAGACTGCTTCAAGTGTCCTTCTCTTGTTCAAATTAAGAAAGTAACGGTGTAAATAGACTCTAGCACCCTAAGTTTATCTCTGTTTTCATTTCAAAGAGAAAGGGCGGAATGACCCTTATTTCTTCAATTTCTTGTTCTTATGTGTTATATTATTTCAATGCTTAGCCCATTTTCAACTGCTATTTTTAGCACCATCGCCATAGTCAATATACTCACCAGATGGCACACACATATTGTTTACAGACGAGTAAAAAGCGCACAGAAAGCAGCCCACTTTATCTCCCACCAACAGCCACTGAATGGCTAGAGTTGATCGAGGCAAGGTGCAACCACAAGCATCAGAACTCATGAGGACTAGAATGCCCGCGAGTATGTCAGTGGAAATCAATCATTCTCATGAGGAAGCTTATAATCCTTCTGAGATGGTAACCAGACAGTGGTAACAAGTAAATCCTTTCGAATGTACAATCGAGATATTTTTCTCATATTTATAAGAGGTGACAATGACTGCAGATAGACTTTGAATTTAAAAGTTGGGTTCTTAAAATAAATTTAAAACTTTAGGACATGAGGCCAAAGAGACTAAAGACCTTTGAGTTAAGAATTCTTTGAGTTAAGAATTTCTTTTTTTTTTTTGAGTTGGAGTCTCACTCTGTCGCCCAGACTGGAGTGGAGTGGCCACTCCAGACCACGGCAGCCTCAACCTGCAGGGCTCCGGCGATCCTTCTGCCTCGGCCTTCCGAGTAGCCAGAATTACAGGCATGCGCTACCACGCCCGGCTGATTTTTTGATTTATTGTAGAGATGAGGTCTCCCTGCCCAGGCGGGTCTTGTACCCGCGGGCTCAGGCAATCCACTCACCTCAGCCTCCCAAAGGCGCGGGATTACAGGCTGAGCCACCGAGCCCGGCTAGTTAAGAATTTCAAAGTAGGGTTGGGTGCGGTGGCTCAAGCCTGTAATCCCAGCACCTTGGGAGGCCGAGGTGAAAGGATTGCCTGAGCCCATGCGTTTGAGACCAGCCTGAACAACTTGGTGAGACCTTGTCTCCACAATAAATCAAAAAATTAGCCCAGTGTGGTCACACATGCCTGTAGTTCCAGTTGCTTGGAATGCTGAGGTAGAAGGATAGCCTGAGCCCAGCACGAGGCTGCGGTGTCTGTGAAGGTGCCACTGCAGAGACTCCAACTCAAAATTTAAAAAGAAATTCGAAGTAGTTCTTTTCCTTAGGAAATGAAAAAGGGATCATTGTTTCATAATACCATCCTAAACAGCTCATTCAAAACGGCAGTAAGTTACAGTCTTATTTCAACATATATGCCACTTGAGAGATATTTAAGTCAGATTGTGTAAGAAATCTTAGACATCCATGTCAATGAAGCCTCTCTGTATTAAAAACTTATCCACGAAAAGATTTTTCGCAAACTTTTAGAAATAAGTTGTACTGTGTCTTCCTGGTACACAGTAAGTGCTCAGGTAGTGGTCTCTCCATTTTTCTGTCCGAGAAATTGACAAGAAAATTGTCATATTTTCCTCACAGGTGAGCAAAGTGCAAAAATAAGTTCCTTGTGGATGTTCTCCAGCTTTAGAGTTACCATCTAAAAATTCATTTGCAAATTGGCTGCTTGAAACTCAGTAGAAAGAAACAATGTGACTATATGATAGTTCCCAGATCCTTCACAAAACAGTTAACTCCTAATATACTCAAAGCATGGTACTCATACTGTTCCACATGTTCCTAAACAATGTAAAAAGTTTTTTGGTTTTTTTTTTGAGTTGTAGTCTCACTCTGTTATCCAGGCTGGAAGGCAATAGCATGCTATAATGTAAGGTTTGATGGATTAGAGGGCATTAAAAAAAAGTTGATGACTCCACATGTAATACAAAACTATGATAGCATCACAAATTGTAGTTATCAAAAATGTGTGTCAATTACAATTATAAATGTAGATGTGACAATAAGTTATTAAACAAGGAAAACAGCATCAGCAACAGCAATAAACAGTTGAGACTCCTAACTCTTCAAATTAAGAAATTTTTTTTTTTTTGAGTTGGAGACTCACTCTGTCGTCCAGACTGGAGTGCAGTGGCTGCTCCCAGCCACCGCAGCCTTGACCTGCTGGGCTCTGGCGATCCTTCCGCCTCAGCCTTCCAAGCAGCTGGAACAACAGGCGCGTGCTACCATGCCTGGGTAATTTTTTTGATTTATTGTAGAAATGAGGTCTCGCCAAGTTGCTCAGGCGGGTCTCGAACCAGTGAGCTCAGGCAATTCACTCACCTCGGCCTCCCAAAGCGTGGGATTACAGGTTGAGCCACCAAGTCCAGCCCAAATTAAGAAAATAAAAGCAAAACAGTTGAATTATTTTCAGATGAATTCTCACTATCCCTGCAGATGTAAATTATGGACTTGCTGAGTATATGTTCAATCGATGTTAGAGAAGAGCACATTAGTTTTCATTATAGTGTAGGTATATACTCTACATGATAAACCAAGTTCTCTTATCTTGTATATTTATATTCTATAAGAAACCAAACCGATTCAAGTTTGTTATCTAGAAATTGATTGGCAGTGACTAAATGGAAGAAAAAAAACTATCCTAATTCAGTTGATCTAGAGGTCATTCTTTCATTATCTTTGATTTCTAATAAACATTTTTACTTTCCAGTGGAAATTATTTCCATTGATTTCACTATTTAAAATATATGCTGACCAGGCATGGTGGTTAACGCCTATAAATCCCACTTTGGGAGGCCAAGGTGAGAGGACTGTTTGAGCCCACAGGTTCAAGACCAGCCTGGGCAACTTGGTGAGACCTCATCTCGACAATAAATTAAAAAATTAGCTGGGTGTGGTGACATGTGCCTGTATTTCCAGCTATTTGGAAGGCTGAGGCAGAAGAATCACCTAAGCCCAGCAGGTGGAGGCTGGGCTGCAGTTGCCGCAAGTGTGCCACTGTACTCCAGCCTGGGTAACAGAGTAAGACTCCAACTCAAAAAAAAAAAAAAAAGCACTGAAAGAAGACTTCAGAATGAAGCTCCTGTGGTTCTGGGCTTTGTAATCATCTAACACAAAACTCTAACACAAAACTGAAGACTTAAGGGAATCTGAACCTTATTTATTCATTGTTATCCAAGCCAGCATGCTCAGAGTAACTGATTGAGCCTTTTTTGCTCCCTTACATATATGTTTGCAAATAGAAATAAGTAATGGCTCACTATAAATAAATTTCTAATCTCTGTGGTAGAGTAAGAGGGAAGATTTGCTTAATATCTATATTTTTCTGAAGAAAAAGTCTTTTGGGCCAGGCACAGTGGCTCATGCCTAGAATCCCAGCACTTTAGGAGGCAGATGTGAGAGGATTGCCTGAGTCTGTGGGTTCGAGACCAGCCTGGGCAACACGGCAAGACCTCGTCTCTAATAAAATAAAACAAAATAAAATAATTAGCTGAATGTGGTGGCGCACACCTGTAGTTCTAGCTACTTGGAAAGTGGAGGTAGAAGGATCACCTGAGCCCACCAGGTTGAGGCTGCGATGCCCATGAGCAGTGTGCCACTGGATTCCAGGCTGGGCAACAGACACTGACTCCAAAAAAAAATTACATTATTTAGCCAGATGCGGTCGCTCATGCCTATAAATTCCAGCACTTTGGGAGGCGGAGGCAGGACGATCACCTGAGCTCAGGGGTTCGAGACCAACCTGGGCAACTTGACGAGACCTTATCTCTACAATAAATTTTTTTAAAAAACCAAAAAAACTCCTAAAACTAAAAACTTACATTATTTGATCAAAATAGTAAAAGTTCTTACTTTAAGCAAATCTACAGTTTATAAATTCATTTTAAACTCTATAAGTTATTTTACTTATCTTAGGAAAAAACTTAACCATTACATGCTGCTATTCCTTAAAAAAAAAAAGCAAAATGGACCAGGCACAGTGGCTCAAGCCTGTAATCCCAGCATTTTGGGAGGCCGAGATGAGAGGATTGCTTGAGTCCACAGGTTCAAGACCAGTCTGGGCAACATGGTGAGATCTCGTCTCTACAATAAATCAAAAAATTAGCCAGATGTGGTAGCATGTGCCTGGCTACTTGGAAGGCTGAGGCAGGAGGATCACCAGAGCCCAGCAAGTCCACGCTGGGGTGGCCATGAGTGTGCCACTACACTCCAGCCTGGGCAACGGAGTGAGACCCCAACTCAAAAAAAAAAAAGCAAAATGTACACAGATCATTTTAGACTCTTAATTTTAATTAAAACAATGATCAAATGAATTTCAAAATCTCTAAATTGTCATTATTTGAGAAAAAGAAAATCTTCAGGGAAGCCCACAGATCCTAGCTAAGAACAAGAGAAATTTTTAATAATTTCCTTGAATGTTGATATATTTTTAAGTCTTCTCCTTAGACCAATTAAATATTTAGAAAACTGTCTAATATTCTATCCATATACACAATTTAAACTATGGCTTGAAAACTTTCTTGGCTATTGTGAATTACTACTAATTTTACAGTGTAGGCTAAAGCAAATGTTTATTGAGTGTCTTATGAAAGATTTGGTGCTCAGCACTGATTTTCAGGAGCTACCTTTAAGAAATGCATAAAGTTATAATGCATATAAATGCACATTATACAAGAGCATAGGACTTCTTTGTGTTACTTGTAAAAGGAAAGGTTTTTACTTTCTCATTCTGAATGTCACAAACTCAAAAAACTATTTCTTTACATTCTGACTGCTTTCCTTAGATGCATATGGCTTCCAAGCTCCTTTCCTACTCTTTTAGCAGACATTCTCTTTTTTGCATTCGCAACCAATCTAAGCTTATTATCTTTCTTTTTAGAGGCAAACTGCAACACATCGTTTCAATTAAACCCACAACATTTCTCCCACATTTCTCATTGAAAGGTCTTAAGAGTATGTCTCAGGCTTCTTTCAGAAGATGAGATGATCGAGCAACATATGTAACTGATGTTTCATATTTCAATTTCATTTTAAGCTTTTGTACCTATTGTATAACCACAAACTTTTGCAACCTAAGTATTTCCTATACATTTTACATGGCTCAGGTTCTTAAAAAACAGTCTATATGATTTAACTATCAATTTTTTTCTCTAACTTAAATGCACTAACATTACTGTTTTCACATTTTCATTAATTAATTTCAAAAATTAATTAATTTTTGAAGATTTAAAAAAACTTCTTTAAATGGGATTTACTCATTTTGTTACCCTATACTGAATCCTGAATACAGAATAATAAATTTTAAAAGTCTAAGTTTTATTTATCCACCGATTAAGTCAGATTTATGACCTCCTCTCCCCATTTCAGCTACTGTGTGTGAGTTTTGAATGAAACTACCTCAATTGTAACAGAAGAAACATCTGTTGCTTTTTTCTTCCTCAGGGCTTTCCTAACTGAAAGAAAGGCTCTCTGCCTGACCTCCTCTCCCACTCCTCCCTCCCCACACTAAGTTCCTTAAAACTCTTTTAAGTGAATGTATTATTTAAAATTTTACCATATCTATTAACAATGTCATAGTTTATGTAGAAACATTCATTTTCTTTCTGAAGTTCAAAGAATTATTAAATGCTACACACATAAAAAAACAAGACATGTGCCTGACAGAATATAAACTGTAACAAAAATGTAGACTTCAAGGGTATACTTGAAATGATCAATGCAATCAAGTTGTCACACATTCCCAGTTCATTAAGAATTGCTTAGGGATAAGATTTTTCTCACAATATCCAGAGTCACATAGCATTTTGTATGCTATATTTTCTTTGCCAATCCAAGGCTAACATAATGGCAGTCACTACCCCAAGAGGCAGACACCAAATGGTGCCACCCACACTCTCACACTGTGCCTCATAATAAACCATAAAGCAGTGGAATGCACCGGCCCCTTTATGAGCAAACAATGCCTAAGCTTCATTAGAATACAGCTGACATTTTCAAAGCACAAATACTTTTAAGAAAAATGTACTAGAAAAAAAAGGAATGAAACAGCTATAAAAGCTGAAATATTTTTCAAGTGTCAGGTTGATTTTCAAAGATCCTGAGGGAGTGCATTGTGCTGCTGACAATTTAAAAGTTTTCATAAATGAAAAAAATGTTTAATTAAGAGCAAAGCTTATTTTATTAACTACTGGGGGGAAAAATGAAAGTAAAAACTATCATTTCAATTGCTTTCACAAGTAATAGCCATAAAGTATCTCTAAAATTATTCATTTCTTCAACTGCTTCTTTAGTTCTTGATTGAAGAAAATTGAGCTCTGGAATTGTTTTCACATTTTAATTAATTTATATAAGTAACTGAGTGATAAACTAAGCTACCTCTACCCCTCCCCCCCCACCCCAACCCCCAAGCTTTAGTAGTTTTTCTGTCTGCAACAAGCAAGGACTTCTTGAAATCAGCGTGCTCCTGGCCATTTACCAATTTAATATTGCTGCTGCTGAAAGAATATAAAATAAACGCTGTAAAAACTACCCAGCAGTAAGAAACAAACTGATCTCTCTTACCTGGTCTAAGGAAGCATGCCTCTCACTGCAGTACCAACAACACTCTACAGTCTTTGTTACCATTCAGTGGAAACTTGAGACTGTGTCAGACGTAAGCAATCGAGCTCAGAAAAGCTCCATTTAAAATACTTCTCAGCAAAACTAAAAAGATGCTCAAGAAAACTGTTTGGTTAACTGGCTTTCAAAAGATCTATGAACACTGTCTGTAACAAAGACACTTCAAAATAAATTGAAAGTGCGAGTCTTAAGAGGTGGGGCTTTTCTATGTAGAGTCTTGCTTTCCTATTAAATTAAAAGAATTTTTTTGGTTAAAAAAATGCTTAGAGTAAAAGTGGTAAAATGATAAAATGCCTAACTTCAAGTTAACATTTTTATAAATATCACCTGAATTTTAACTAGTTAAAAAAAATAAGATTAGACTTACTCATGAAACCTGCATAATTCAAATTATACATGTCAGGGTATTTGCTGGCTCCAAAGCAGTCACAAAGCAGGAGGCCTTAATGCATCTTGAAAGTAGAGCATAAGCACCACGAGTTTAGGGGGAAAGAAAAAGGAGAAACTCTTGAAAAACTGGTTGGGTTTTTTGAACCTGTAATAACTGTCCAGCTCTTGCGGGAGGAAAAAAAAATGTCCTGGTTCTGCCCCCTGAGATAGGAGGTTATGCTTCAATGCCAAAATGAATGACAGGCCCATTTCTGATATCAACAAAGAACAGCTTAGTTAGGCTCTATTTTTTTTTTCTTTTTTTTTTTCTTTTTTTTGCCACTTTCCCACACAGAAATTCTAAAATTTTCAGGTTAGTCTCTTTATATCTAGGGTTAAGTACCTTTCTGCATTTTCTGAAGCGGGAACCCAAATATGTTGTCCTGGTTTTTTAAATGGTTAATTAAATATACATACCTAATCATCTTACTCAGTTTTCCTAGGCAGGAACCTGAGCAAAAGATCTTAAGGTCTTTTCTAAATCTATTCTTTGCAATATCAAATAACCATATATGTAATTATCAATCTTAATAAGCCTTTCTAGCATTTCATGTGTGGCCCAAGTAGGTAACTTTAAAAATAAAGCAACTGAGATATTAAAATTTTCCATTAGATAGATGTAAAAATAATTTGCCAAAGTACATGTCTACAATTATACACATTTAAAACAATAAATACTTCAATCAACAACATATATTTACTGAATAGTTAACCCATGAGCCAAGCACTATTTTAGGCCCTGGGGATATAGCAGTGAATACAACAGACAAAAGCCAAGCAAAAATCCCTGTCTTCAGTGAGCTTATTAGTTTATATCGCAGTTCCCGGTAAGTACAACTCTACAAAATGACTTAGGTATTTACCTTTCTTTGATTAGTTTCCGCCTAATTCGAAATACTCCCCTTTGAAAGTATGTCTTGACAACAACTTCAGAAGGTGTCACAAAGTATATTGTGCTCTGGTAAGTGCTGTATCACAAGTGTCTAAAACAGTGCCTGCTAGACACTCACATATATACATTGAATGAAATAGATCAGAGAGCTTTCTTAGACTCAAACTTTTTCTTTGCTAACACATATTATACTTAACATGCATACAGAGATCTGCCAACAATGATACAGTACAGGTTATAAATTACATTGGGTTGTAAACACATGCTAGTTTAAACAAAATTCAAAATATAACCTATAAAACCCTCTATCTTTCAAATTCTAGAAACTGTTTTTACAGTTGACCTCATATTTGAGGTCAGCATAATATGAGAGGTCAGTATATCTGAGAAAAGAAATCAGATAAACTTCTTTAAACTAAGTTTTCATGGACAGTCAGATTTCAGAGGACTTTTGAATAAAAAAAAGAAACATAGAAATTACATAGAATCTGATCTGTTTAGTGTATTTAAATCTTATATCTATATATTTATTTACATTCCCCTATTTGAAAACAATTATTTTTTTTTTGAGGCTGAGCCTCACTCTGTGGCCCAGGCTGGAAAGCAGTGGCACACTCATGGCCATTGCAGCCTTGACCTGCTGGGCTCAGGCAATCCTTCCACCCCAGCCTCCCAAGTAGCTTGAATGACAGGCTTGCACCACCACGCCCAGCTAATGTCTCGATTTACTGTAGAGATGAGGTCTCACCAAGTTGTCCAGGCTGCTCTTGGACCCTGGGCCCAGGCAATCCTCTCGCCTCCATCTTCCAAAGTGCTGGGATTACAGGCTTGAACTACCATGCCCAGCTTGGAAAAAATTTTTAAACTTCCTTTCCTGCTCTGCATCATTCCTGATCATCTTACCAGATGACTTTTTTACAGAGAAAATAAGTTCACACCTCTGGCCTGTCAGATCTTCCAGAAGTGCTTACCCAGGTCACCTAAGGACATGGTCACATCTACTTGGCTATAGTCTTAAAACAAAAGGTAATTAAACTTCCAAGTACTCGGGTATATTAACTATACTTCTAGGCCGGGCTTGGTGGCTCAACCTGTAATCCCAGCGCTTTGGGAGGCCGAGGTGAGTGAATTGTCTGAGCCTGTAGGTTTGAGACCCGCCTGGGCAGCTTACAAGACCTCATCTCTATAATAAATTAAAAAATTAGCCGGGCGTGGTAGCGTGCACCTGTAGTGCGCCTGTAGTTTCAGCTACTCGGAAGGCTGAAGCGGAAGGCTCGCCGGAGCCCAGCAGGTTGAGGCTGCAGTGGCCAGGAGCGGCCACTGCACTCCAGTCTGGGTGACAGAGTGAGACTCCAACTCAAAAAAACAAAAAACTATACTTCTAAATAGTAGAGTATCCCTTCTCTCTCTCATTCCTCAGAGCTAGGCAATAATTACAAGTTCAAATATAAACAACCCAGTACATATTTTAACAATAAACCTACCAGCAACTCAAGGCCAGGAAGACATGCGGTGGTGGAGGCCAAGCGATGAATAAAATATGGTAGGCCAAAGTAGGGTTCTGCTATCCTCGCAGGATCTATTTTTCTTCTCCCTCGCCATCATTCATACTTTCCTCCCACAAATACTTATGAGCACCTATTACATATCAGGCAACAGACTGACCTGCTCGAAATTCAGATCTACGCCACAGATCTGAACTTCCACCTGTCTCTTTTCTTCCAACGTTTTCCTTCACCCTGTAGCCTTCCTTCCTAGTGCCTTTTCTCCAGCACTCACACTAGCCTTCGCTGCCCTTCAAACTACTATCCAGCCTTTCTCAGCAGGTAGCATAATCACTATTTTCCAAGTTCTTTTTCAAGTATGTGACTTAGCATGGGGAAATTCACAGGGGCATGATAAAATGCATCTTCTATAGGTCTTCTCAGACAATTTCTCCTTAATCTTATAAAGAAAATCCATTTAAGGGCTAGGCACAGTGGCTCATGCCTGACATCCCAGCACTTGGGAGGCTGAGGCTGAGGTTGGAAGATCGCTTGAGTCCAGGAGTTCAAGACCAGCCAAGACGACACAGCAAGACCTCATCTCTACCCTCTCCCAACCAAAAAAAAAAAAAATAGCAGGGAGTGGTGGTAGGTGCCTGTAGTCCCAGCTACCTGGGAGGCTGAGGTGAAAGGATTGCTGCAGTAGCTGTGATTGTGCCACTGTACTCCAGTGTGGGCAGCTGAGTGAGAAGCTGACTCAAAAAAACAAAAAAAAAAGAAAATCCATTTAAGCATCATATTAGTTGTAACTACTGATTGTCTGGAAGACACCAAAGGGTGCTAGGCATTCTCTCACCCCAGTTATAAGCTGATTTATTTGGACTAGAGTTTGCTATGTTTATTGGCAATCTGATCAAATATTAACCACATTTAACAGACACACATATGATTCTATATGCAGAAATGATATTATAGAAGCACAATGACAGTTTTTATTCGGCCAGTGCCTGCTAGATAAAACCATCTACCACAGTCATATAACAAAGGAGTGGAAATAAGCTATGTTGCACCTATACTTAATTTTATTTTTTTTAATGAATTAAGAAAGGTAGATTTATTTATTTATGTATCTTTTAGATTAGAAAATACAGTTTATTTGTGGGTAAATTAGAGAGAGAGAGAGAAATAAGATTCCCCCCCAAGGAGGGGGCAAAGCCAGGAAGCATGGTGACAGCCATAGCTCAAAAAGCATATGGCCACACAAGAGTCTAGCAAAGCAACGGCCTGAAAGGTAGATTTATTAAAGGAAAGATACTTTGTAAAGGGCACAACGGACAGGACAACAGCAAGAGTGTCTGCTGTCTGTTGATATACTTCATTTTCAAGTAAAATGTCTACTCTTCCCTATGAGTACTACACCGAAAGCAAAAGGGTTTCTGCTACTTACTACCTGCACAGGTAAGTGCCAATTTCTTTCTTTTCTTTTCTTTTTTGAGCAAGAGTCTCCACCGCAGCCTCCACCTGCTGGGCTCCGGCGATCCTTCCGCTTCAGCCTTCCAAGTAGCCGGAACTACAGGGGCGCGCTACCACGCCCAGCTAATTTTGATTTACTTACTTATTTTCTGGTTTACCGTAGAGACGAGGGCTCGCCAAATTGCCCGGGCTGGTCTCGAACCCGCGGGATCGGGAAATTCACTCACCTCGGCCTCCCACAGTGCTGGGACTACAGGCTGAGCCACCGAGTCCAGCCTGTGCAATGTGCTTAAGAAGTGAGCCGGGCGTGGCAGCGCGCGCCTGAAGGTCCGGCTGCTTGGAAGGCTGAGGCGGAGGGATCACGGGAGCCCAGCAGGTCCACGCTGGCGTGGCCGGGAGCGGCCCCTGCACTCCAGTCTGGGCGACAGAGTGAGACTCCGACTCAAGAAAAGAGAAATTACACAGTAAATTTTCACCTTTGCCTGCTCCTCTTACTCTTTCAATGTAGACATTTTTGGGTTCTGTCCTCGATGCTCTTTTCTTTAAGATCTATGAATACACTCCCTCTTTCTATGGTTTCATTCCCTCCACAGAGATGACTACAAAAATGTGTAATGCTGGCCGGGCTAGGTGGCTCAGCCTGTAATCCCGCGCCTTTGGGAGGCCGAGGGGAGTGGACTGTCTAAACCCGCGGGTTCGAGACCCGGGCAACTTGGCGAGACCTCGTCTCTACAATAAATCAAAAAACAGCCGGGCGTGGCAGCCCGCGCCTGTAGTTCCGGCTACTCGGAAGGCCGAGGCGGAAGGATCGCCAGCGCCCAGCAGGTCGAGGCTGTGATGGCCGGAAGTGCCACTGCACTCCAGTCTGGACGACAGTGAGGCTCTGACTCAAAAAAAAAAAAAAAAAAGTGTAATGCTAGCCCTGGCTTTCCTGTTCTGCTCTGCTCTAAACTCTTATTTACAGTTGCCTGTTGGACATCTCTATCTATCCAATAAGCCCAATCAACTTCTGCAGTTATAGAACTTCTTGTCCACCTTTCCAGACTCACTCATCCACCTGTGTTCCCCATCCTTATTCAAAAGGCATCAACATCCATAATAGATTGTGATTTTCTTCTTGCCTCATGTGCACCATCCAAATGCCCACATTGTTTCCAATTTTTTTCTAATACATATAATTTTCCTAGTTTAATAACAAAATAAATGTGAAATACAACTTCTGATGACCTTTGATGTCTAGAGCTACACTATCCAAAATGGTAGCCTTATCCATACGTGGCTATTTAAATTTACTAAAAGTAAGCACAATTTAAAAGTCAATTTCTCAGTCACTAGCCACATGTCAAGGGTGCCTTGGAGCTACATGTAGCTAACTGCTGTTGCATTAGACAGGCAGACAGCACTATTGAACATCTCTGATCTAGAAAATAATAGCAAAAAGTTAGTAGTCCAAATTTTCCTCAGTCTTAACCCCATGTACCTTTCTAACCTTATCTTCTACCAAAATCTAACTTAGTAACAACTGAGTTAGTGAGACCCACAAAATCAAGTCAAAGGCTTAAAGGATGAGGAAGGCTTAGACACGTAACGTGGAGAGGGATCTAGAAGGGAAGAAACCACAGATGCTAGATAGAAGAAGTAGTTCACTAAAGCCCTTACAAGTCAGAATTTGTATATTTAGTAATACTTGTAGACCCAGAGAAGGAATGGTAGAGTGGAGAAAGCATTAGCATTGGAGTCACAACACTTCATCCAAATTCAAGTATTTGTTTAGTTATAAGGGCCAGAAAGTGAACTCAAACTAGTTTGACTTGAAAGGAATTAACTGGCTCATCTGGCTCGCAGAATTCTAAAGGGTTACATAACCAAACTAGGAGGGTCAGAGATGCAAGGGCCTCCGGCACTCTGAGGCCACCTTGACTATGTCTGTCTCTGTCTCCATCTGCCTTTGTCTATGATTTTTCTCTCATAGTGGCATTGTTCTCTCCCACTATAGATCTCCCACTAACGATCCCCAGTATACGATGGGAAACATAGTCACTGATGTGTTACTAGTTTTATATCTTACAGATTCTATTAGCCCTAAAATATCAGGAAGACATTCATTGGCTAAGCTTGAATCAGGTACTCACGCGGCCAATGAAACATCAAAGTGATGAGGTGTTGAGGCAATCAAATGTGATCAGAAGGACATAATAATGTGAAATGTAGTATCTAGATAAATGAGGAGATTTGGTAGAGAAGCTTCCAGGTATCCCACCAACAGCTACTTAAATCACTAGTAGTGCATGCAATTCTGAATAAGTCATTTAAATATGAGATTAAGTAACTTGCCACTAATATAGTAAGAGGTAAAGTTAAGATTTGCTCTAGTTTTCTGACTCCAACAACTAGTATATTCTTTTCCTTAGAACATTCCTTAATCATCAAGGGGTGGGGGGGTGTCAACTATTCACCTCTTAAAAGCCATGTTGTCCACTCTGAAAGAGAGTCTTTTGTAAGCAGCAAGGGGTTTAGCTTTCAAACTTACTTCCCTCTTCAGAAACTTCAATGTTTCCCTCTCCGCTCAGTTTATCTTAACAGTTAAAATGCAGAGATATTTCCTTTTTAACTGCTGCCAAACTAAAAAAATCCTACTTTCCATTTCCCTTTAACCACCATATTTTTTTAAGAGGGGTATCTTCTGTATCCGGTATCTCAGCTTTCTCACCACTTATTATTAGTTAATTAATCGTTAATTCTTCAAAAATGTACCAAGTACTTCCAACATGATAATCACTGTGTTAGGCACTAGAGATACAAAAATAAAGAATGGTTCTTAGTCTCAAAAAAAAAAGCAACCCAATTTGGTTTCTAAGTACTCCAAAAACAAACAAATGAATCTGCATTGTCTAAAGTAGACAATGAGCTCTGCCTTGATAAGTCTAACAACATATGCTTATGTTCCATAACCTTCCTATATTTGACCATACTGATCTTACAAATACCACCTTATTAATAACATTAAAACTATTCTCTCTAGCTGGGCATGGTGGCACATGCCTTTAGTTCCAGCTACTTGGAAGGCTGGAATGGAAGGACAGCCTGAGCCCATCAGGTCGAGGCTGCGGTGGCTGTGAGTGTGCCACTGCACTCCAGCCTGGGCAACAGAGTGAGATGCAAACTCAAAAACAAACAAAACTATCCTCTCCTCAGACTGTGATCCCAGCACTTTGAGAGGCCGAGGCAAGTGGATTGCCTGAGCCCGCGGGTTTGAGACCAGCCCGGGCAACTTGGCAAGACCTCGTCTCTACAATTAAAAAAAAAAAATTAGTCGGATGTGGTAGCACGTGCCTGTATTCCAGCTACTTGGAAGCCTGAGGTGGAAGGATCGCCAGAGCCCAGCAGGTTGAAGCTGGGGTGGCCGTGAGTATGCCACTGCCCTCTAGCCTGGGCGATGGAATGAGACTCCGACTCAAAACAAACAAACAAACAAACTATCTTCTCTTGGCTTTTGTAAAGACCATTCCTTCTCTGTTTCCATTCCAGCTCATGGAGTGGTTCATTCATTCATTTATTTATTGAGTTGGAGTCTCACCTGTCACCCAGGTTGGCGTGCAGTGGCACACTCATGGCCACCCCAGTATTGACCTGCTGGGCTCAGGCAATCCTTCTATCTCAGCCTTCCAAGTAGCTGAAACTACAGGCACACACTACCATGCCCAGCTACATTTTTAAATTTTATTTATTGTAGAGATGAGGCCTCACCAAGTTGCTCAGGCTGGTCTCGAACCCATGGGCTCAGGCAATCCTCTCACCTCTGTCTCCCAAAGTGCCGGGATTATAAGTGTGAGCCACCGCACCCAGCCAGTTCCTTTATTTTTGTTCTCATTACTTGTATTCTAAATTGCTCAATCACAGCTATCTCTTCTTGCTCTATTTTTGCATTAGAAGGTGACCAATTGCATAATCTATTATCCAAATTGGGTTGCCATTAAGATTGAAAGGGAGCACACTATTAATAATTATGCCAAAGCCGGGCTCGGTGGCTCAGCCTGTAATACTGCGCCTTTGGGAGGCTGAGGTGAGTGGACTGCCTGAGTCCGCGGGTTCAAGATGCACCTGGGCAGCAAGACTTCATCTCTACAATAAATCAAAAAATCAGCCGGGCGTGGTAGCGCATGTCTGTAATTCTAGCTACTTGGAAGGCTGAGGCGGAAGGATCGCCAGAGCCCAGCAGGTCAAGGCTGCGGTGGCCGGGAATGGCCACTGCACTCCAGTCTGGGCGACAGTGAGACTCCAACTCAAAAAATAAAATAAAATAAAATAATTATGCCAGCACACAAATGAAGTTGTTTGGAAAAACCGGAACATATGGATTCTGCTTAAAACCCTTCAATAGTGCCTGTCTCCAAATTTTTCTTTAAGCGTGGCATACAAAAAGCTCTTTAGAACTAATTTTCTTTATGTATTAAACTTCTGCTTTTTGATGGCTGACTCAAGGTCTATCTTCACTCAGTTCTCAGAATACACTCAAGTCAATAATACATCTAATGAAGAGTCTCATATCACTGTCTTCCCCATTCAACAGCAAGCTCACTACTTCCCCATGACCAACAGTGCCCACAAACCACTCAGAAGCCTCATTACTCAGATGAGGAAATGGAGGCTTACCAATAGCAAATACCTTGCAACAATGCCAGCAAGTGGTATGACTGAGGTTCTAATCCAGTTCTTAATTTCTCAATGTCCACATACTTAATGACTATGAAAACTAAGTGCAGATATTAATTAAATGAGCAGATTTTATCAAAAGGTTTACTGAAATCTAATATTGTTATCCATGGCATATACTAGTCCACTAGTGTCAAATAAACTATTCCAGATACGAAAAAAAAAAAAAAAAACAAGAAGATCACTTCAATCCCCTACCTAAAAATCTTTGCTGGCTCCCTCACCAAATAGCTCACACACAGTTCATAAGACTCCTAGACGATTCTTCTTTTCTAGGCTTAACTCCCACAACTCTAGATGCATGAATTATTTATCATTCCCTGAACAGTTCATGTCTTTACTATTAATGTATCGATTTTCTTCACCTGGGTGAACAAGTACTCATCCTCCAAAACCCACAAAAAAAGTCACCTCCTCGGTTAAGATAGTCCCAATTCAGGCTGAATGTGGTGGCTCACAACTGAAATCTCAGCACTCTGAGAGGCCAAGGCAAGAGGATCGCTTGAGCCCAGGAGTTAGAGACAAGCCTAGGCAACACGGCAAGACCCTGTCTCTACAAAAAAATAAAATAAAATAAAAATCCACCTGGTGTGGTGGCGCACCTGTAGTCCCAGCTACTCAAGAGGCTGAGACAGAAGGACTGCCTGAGCCCAGGAGGTCAAGTCTGCAGAGAGCGTGATGGCATCACTGTGCACACACAAAATTCCCAATTTCCTGAAGTAGAAATGGTCCTATTTTGAGTTCCCACAGCACTGTTTATGTGCATTTGTTGCAACATGTATCACAGACCTTTGTAATTTACATATCTGTCACTTCCAGTAGTCTGCGAGTTCCTCCACAGCAGGTTTTTTGGCTCTCCAGCCCTCCCACTCCATCTCAGTACCCTCCCAGTCTAGAAGACCACATAGCATAGGTATGTATTCAGTCGATATCTATTAAACAAATAAATAAATGACAAGGGCCCTTCACCTGATCAAATACCTTCAGTTGCCTCCTATCTGTTAAAAGAACTCACTCCACGGACTACAGAGATATTCCAACCACCTTGACCTTCTTTCTAGGCTCTTAATGATTAGACCCAGATGAAACTGTATAACTAGCAACTTTACATTAATAATTACCAGCAGTTAGTTTCCTTCTCCATTAGCAACCTATAATTTGCTGGAATGTTTTCCCAAACATGCTAAAAATGCTGTCCTGTCTTAAAAACTTGCACAGCAGTCATGCCAAAAATGTCTTCCCCCCATTCTTTACCTCTTCAAATTCTACCTACTCCTCAGGGTCCAATAGGAATGTCCCAACTCTACGGTAAGAGTTTCTATCATCTCTTGAATTGAATCTACCCTTCTTCCTCTAAATTCCTACATAAAATACTTTATTTATTTATTTTTTTTGAGTTGGAGTCTCACTCTGTCGCCCAGGCTGGAGTGCAGTGGCACACTCACGACCACCGCAGCATTGACCTGGTGGACTCAAGTGATCCTACCACCTCAGCCTTCCAAGTAGCTGGAACTACAGGCATGTGCCTCCATGCCTGGCTAATTTATTTATTTTTGATTTATTGTAGAGATGAGGTCTCACCAAGTTGCTCAGGCTGGTCTCGAACCTGTAGGCTCAGGCAATCCTCTCACTTCAGTGGCCTCCCAAAGTGCTGGGATTATAGGCGTGAACCACCTCACCCGGTCCAAAATACTTTCAATATCAAAACGAATATAGCTAAAACAAATTAAGTATTATAAGAATAACTTTAAATCATACAAATTATGATAACTTAAAAAATTGATTTGCTTTTTTTTGTGACAGGGTCTAACTATGTTGCCCAGGCTTGGAATATTTACTGTGGCATGATCATGGCTTACCATAGCCTCAAACTCCTGGGCTCAAGTAATTTTCCCATCTCAGCCTTGCAAAGTGCTGGAATTACAGGCATGAGCCACTGTGCCCAGCCTCTGTAACTTTTAACTATGTTACATGATATATTCTCAATAAGCTGTTGTCAAAACTGAAAATTTTAGTTTGTTCATTAAATCTACACTGACTGTTTACAACCTGCCAGTCATTAGGAGAGGACCTAAAAATACACTTATAATGATATCATCCCTATCCTCAGGAAGTTACAGTCTAATGGAAGAAACATTGTTAACAAGCAAATAAATACAAAAACATCAATTGTGTTACCTAAAAAAAACCCCAAAACTAGTGGGCATTAGAGACCTGGTAAGGGGTATTACATGGTATACTCTTTATACAAGGTGGTCCAAAAAGACCTCTATGAGGAGTCTTGCAATTTAAGCTGCAGCCTGGAAGGTGAAATGGTCTCAGCCATGGTTGAAGAAGGCAGATTATCAGACAGAAGAACAGAACTGGGCAAAGGCTTACATAACACCCCAAACTCAAAGCAAGCAAATACATGGAAACTGAGGAAGATAAATAAAATACATATAAGGGAATGGTGTTTGTAAAAAGAAGTATTACTAATTGTGTTTATTTACACAAAACAGTAGAGGGAATCTATTTGTTTTCTGATCTGGGACTACAGCAAAGAACACTGGGAAATAATCAGAATCACAGACGCCAATCTGAGCAGAAGACTGAGAAGGAACAAGAGGACTATCAGGCATCAATAAATACTTTTGGGGGGGGGGTCGTAGTTGCTGTCACCCAGGCTGGAGTGCAGTGGCACGCTCACGCCCACTGCAGCCTCGACCTACTGGGCTCAGGTGAACCTTCCGCCTCAGTCTTTCAAGTACCTGGAACTACAGGCATGTGCCACCACGCCTGGCTAATTTTTTAATTTATTGTAGAGACAAGGTCTTGTCATGTTGCTCAGGCTGGTCTCGAACCCCTGAACTCAGACGATCCTCTTGCTTCTGCCTCCCAAAGTGCTGGGATTACAGGTTTGAGTCACCATGCCCAGCAATAATTACTTTTTAAACACCATCTTGTCGGGCTCATGCCTGTAATCCCAGCACTTTGGGAGGCAGAGGCAAGAGGATGGCCTGAGCCCAGGTGTTCAAGACTAGCCTGGGCAACATGGCAAGACCTCATCTCTACAATATATCAAAAAAATTAGCTGAGCGTGGTGGTGCATGCCTGTAGCTCCGGCTACTTAAGGGCTGAGGAGGAAGGATCACCTGAGCCCAGGAGGTCAAGGCTGCAGTGAGCAACTGGGAGCATGCCACTGCATTCCTACCTGGATGACAGAGTGAGACTCCTACACAAAAAATAAAATAAAATGAAATAAAAATAAACACCATCATGAATGCATAACACTCTAGTATACAGTTGTATCATATTTTATTTCTTTATAAATGAATATTTAGTCTCCATATTTTAGTTATAAAATAATAATCATGTAATAAACACATCTATACTCAAATCTCCGATTCTTTCTTCTCTCTCTCTCTCTTTCATTTTGGAGTCAGCATCTCACT
Source organism: Carlito syrichta (assembly GCF_000164805.1). NCBI lineage: Eukaryota > Metazoa > Chordata > Mammalia > Primates > Tarsiidae > Carlito > Carlito syrichta. The sequence goes on along the minus strand of NW_007253569.1, from coordinate 748,104 downwards.
CTGGTGTCCAAATGGGAGTGCAGTGACACAATCATCAGTGGCAGCTCAAGCAGCCTTAGCTTCCTGGGCTTGAGCGATCCTCCCACCTCAGACACCCAAGAAATTGGGAATACAGGCATGCACCACCATGCTCAGCTAATATTTGTATTTTTTGTAGAGGCAAGGTCTTACTATGTTGCCCAGGTTGGTCTCGAACTCCTAAGCTCAAGTGATCCTCCAGCATCAACCTACCAAAGTGCTGGGATTACAGGAAGGAGGCACCATGCCCAGCCTGATTCTTTTCTAATGACAAATCTTCAGAAGGGTTTTGACTGAATGAAATAATATAAACTATTTTAAGGGGCTTGATAAATACTATCAAGTTGCCTCCCAGTATGCCTGTGCTGATTTACATGCCCAACAGAAGTAGATGTGAAGAATAAGAAGTACTATAGATAAGACAATAAGAATAAATAGAAATAGAATAAGAAGTAGATATAGGCTGGGAATGGTGGCTCAAGGCTGTAATCCCAGCACTTTGGAAGGCAGAGGCGAGAGGACTGCCTGAGTCCAGGGGTTCGAGACCAGCAACTTGACAAGACCTCATCTCTACAATAAATCAAAATATTAGCAGGGCATGGTGGCACATGCCTGAAGTTCTAGCTACTTGGAAGACTGAGGTGGAAGGATCGCCTAAGCCCAGCAAGTCAAGGCTGCAGTGGCCATGAGCATGCTACTACACTCCAGCCTGGGCAACAGTGAGACTCTGATTCAAACAAAACAAAACAAAACAAAGAAGTAGATATAAAATGAAGATACCAATTTCTCATACCTTTGTCAACAAAGGTCATAATTTTAAGAAAATCTTTGGTAATTTTTTTTTTTTTTTGAGTTGGAGTCTCACTCTGTCGCCCAGACTGGAGTGCACTGGCCACTCCTAGCCACTGCAACCTCGACCTGCTGGGCTCCGGCAATCCTTCCGCCTCAGCCTTCCAAGTAGCTGGAACTACAGGCACGCGCTACTACGCCCGGCTGATTTTTTATTTATTGTAGAGATGAGATCTCACCAAGTTGCCCAGGTGGGTCTTGAACCTGCGGGCTCAGGCAATCCACTCACCTCAGCCTCCCAAGCCGCGGGATTACAGGCTGAGCCACCGAGCCCGGCTAGTCTTTGGTAATTTGATAGAGAAAAAAGTTTTTGTTTTTAAATAGCTTTTTACATAATACCCAAATAATTACAATTAATATTTTGTGTACATATATCAAGTCTTTTTCTATGCTACATATTTATCTTTTTAAAAAAAAAAAAAAAGGAGGGGGGGAATCACACCATACCTACTGGTTTAACTTTTTTAGCTTAATAGATTTAGTTTAGCTTTTAATATCTTCAGAATACTTCCATACAATAGTGTCACAATATCACGTTAATCATCATGCCGCTTCCAATTTTTCATTATTATCAACAGTGCTGTGGCAAACATCTTTTGCCAGAATCTTCTCATAGATTTTTCTCTTTTTCTTTTTTGAGTTGGCATCTCACTCTGTTGCCCAGGTTCGAGTGCAGTGGCATGCTCACGGCCACGGCAGCCTCAACCTGCTGGGCTCCAGAGATCCTTCCACCTCAGCCTCCCAAGTAGCTGGAACTACAGGCACGCGCTACCACACCTGGTTAATTTTTTTTTATTGTAGAGATGAGGTCTCGCCAAGTTGCCCAGACTGGTCTCAAACCCGCAAGCTCAGGCAATCCACTCGCCTCAGCCTCCCCAAGTGCTGGGATTACAGGCTGAGCCACCGAACCCGGCCGATCTTTCTTTACTGGGATAAATTCACAACAGAGAATTGCTAAGTCAAAAAGTTGCACGTTTTTAACCCTCCTGATATGTACTGAGCAAAATCATTCTCCAGAAAAGTAGTATCACTGTGAGTTCCTGTATTCTCCAAAACCTTCCCACCAAAAGTGAGTATTAACAAAAACATTAACAACCAAAAAATTCCTTTGGTAATGTGACTGACAAAAATTGGCTTTTGTCATTTAAATTTGCATTTTAATTACTGGTGAAGTTGAAAACGTATTCATATTTGTATTTGCATTAGCAGTTCTTATGTGAATTCTCCATTCTGCTGCCCTACTTTTTCTTCTAATGCCAATATTTACTTTCTTTATTTGTATTACATTTAGTTATCATGCTTCCTTAGTCTCCTGTGGTCTATGGCAGTTTCTCACCACTGTCTTGCTTTTGATGACCTTGACAGTTTTTTTTTTTAGTTGGAGTCTCACTCTTGTCAACCAGGCTGAAGTGCAGTGGCACGCTCATGGCCACTGCAGCCTCAACCTGCTGGGATCAGGCAATCCTTCCACCTCAGCCTTCCAAGTAGCTGGAACTACAGACGCATGCCACCTCGCCCGGCTAGTTTTTGTGATTTATTATAGAGACACGGTCTCACCAAGTTGCCCAAGCTAGTCTCGAACCCCCGGGCTCAGGCAATCCTCTCACCTCAGCCTCCAAAAGTGCTGGGATTACAAATTGTGCCACCACATCTGGCCCCTTGACAGTTTTGAGTGCTGGTCAGGTATTTTGTAGAATGTCACTCAATTTGGATTTGTCAGTTTGTTTTTTCCGTGGTTAGTCTAAGGTTCCAGGTTATTGGGAGAACGATCTCATCACATCACATCAAGTGTAAATGCTATCAACAGGACTTATGACTGATAATGTTAGCCTCAAGGATCAGCAGGCCAAGGTGGTGCCTCTAAGTTTCTCTATTGTAGAGTTACCCCCCACACACTCTACATTTTCATACGCTATTCTTGGGAGGTACCACACTAAGTGCTGTACATGACAAGGGGAGAAGAGATCCAAGCTCCACTTCCTGGAGGAGGGCTTATCTACATAAGTTATTTGGAGTTCTCTATGGGAGATTTATCCCTTCTTCCCCATTTATTTATTTATTCAATCATTTATTATAACAGTATGTACTCATGTATTTGTATTTTATACTTTAGGTTAAAATCCAACATATGTTATTTATTTGGTTGCTCAAATTGTTCTAACTTGGGTCATTGGGAGGTTTTTCAGGTTAGTGTTTGTGCTGTTTTCATATGCCCACTGTTTTATTTTTTAAAATATTTCCTTACTTTCTGGCACTACAAGATACTCCAGGTATACCCTATATACTCCCTGCCCCCGCTCTAGGCTAGTTACTTTTCCAAGGAGTCCTAGATCCTTTTATTGGAGAATGGTATCAGAAACCAAGATCTTGGTGCTGAGATAACATCACTAGTTTTCAAAGACACCAATAAGATTTGATTGAAATTGTAGTATATAATTTTTATTTGCTTTAGAAAGAACTGTCAGCTTTAAAATACTTTTCTGGGAATACAGAATGACTTTCATTTATTGAGTCTGATGTTTCTTAGTACAACAAAAATAGTTTTATATATAATAGCATAAATAGTTTTTATAAGTGTATAAAATAGTTTCATGTATATCACTGCAATTATAATAATTTAATTTATAGCCAGGTTTGGTGGCTCAGCCTGTAATCCCAGCACTTTGGGAGGCCGAGGCAAGTGGACTGCCTGAGCCAGTGGGTTCAAGACCAGCCTGGGCAACTTGGCGAGATCCTGTCTCTATAATAAATCAAAAAAATTATCCAGGCATGGTAGCGTGTGCCTATAGTTCCAGCTACTTGAAAGGCTGAGGCAGAAGGATCGCCCGAGCCCAGCAGGTTGATGCTGGAGTGGCCATGAGCATGCGTGCCACTGCACTCCAGACTGAGTGACGGAGTAAGACTCCAACTCAAAAAATAATAATAATAATTTAATTTACTTGTTATTTCCTTGATCTGCTAATGCAAATCTTCCAGACCTTAGATTACAGTAGTAATCTGCAGTCTTGGCTTCAGACGAGAATCAACTCAGAAACCTAAAAATCGCACGCTCAAGATTCATGTCAAACAACCCTCATCAGAATCTCTGAGGGTGGGGCCAAGACAAAGTAGCATTCTAAAGGTCTCAGGTGATTCCAGTGTGTATCTAAGCAACAGAACCATAGCCTTCATCATTCACATGCCTTTACTAAAAGTCATTCCCAATAAGTATTGCTGAGTAACATTGTCTCCATTGGGCACAGATAACCTCCCCTTTCCTCTGCAAAAACACCGAGCAACCATGATGAGCCAAAGCTTCAATTTTATGTTTTTTTCTGAAATAAGGAAGGATATTTTGCTACCTTACTATATTACCCAATAAGATAAATACATATGCCACGCTATTTAAGACTTAATAAAATGATTCTCACTAAATTACATTTTAAAAGATAATACTTGCCTGTTTGTTTTAATTTATGCCACCTTATTCTCGTGGAACTCACAGAAGACTTGAAAAGGTATGGCCATAAGACAAATCTGAGTTACCATCATTCAGAATCATTTTCCCTTTCGAAAAATCAATATCTTTCTTAAAGTTTCAACCTCCTTCTTCCCTCAAAATAGATTCTCTTAATTCCTCAACCAAATAGGATTCTAGTGGATTGCACTACTAGATATGATCAGATATAACTATATTCTAGCTTAGGTTTAAACTTGAACTTCTGCTGCAAATATTTATGGAGTAATCCACCACTTTACCAAACTTTCTTACTAATACTAGCAATTCTTTAGTTACGTTTTTTAGATTTTCCAGGCACATAATTGCATTATATACATACTAATAGCTACTTTGTCTCCTCCCTTCCAATAACTATACCTCTTGACTCTGTTTTATGCTGGTTAGAATTAAAGAAGAATCGGGGCCAGAGACTTCCATGTGGGGTACAGAAGCCTGTTTTACAAAGAGAAAACACAAGGCAATGTACATAATTAAAGTTTTTCTTGATCCCATCACAGAACTGAAGTTGCAAGACAATGAAAAAAACTGAATTTCAAGGAGTGACAAGTCCCTTTAACAAGACAAAGGATACAGGAACTGCTTCACCTTTGGTAGAGCAAGAAAGAAAGCAATAGCCACAGGTCTGACATGGTGGCTCATGCCTATAATCCTAGCACTTTGGGAGGCTGAGGTGAGAGGATTGCCTGAGCCCACGGGTTTGAGACCAGCCTGGGCAACTTGGCGAGACCTCGTCTCTACAATAAATCAAATAATTAGCCGGGCGTGATGGCACATGTCTGTAGTTCCAGCTACCGGGAAGGCTGAGGCAGAAGGATCGCCTGAGTCCAGCAAGTCGAGGCTGTGGTGGCCATGAGTGTGCCACTGCACTCCAGCCTGGGTGACAGAGCGAGACTCCAACTCAAAAAACAACAACAAAAATAGCCACCATACAAGCAACTGAGAACATATCAGCTAAAAAACTAACAGATTCCTGTAAGTCAGGTGTGGCTTAGGAGGTCAACTTGGAATAGCGCCCTAGAAACAAAGAGAGTTTGCTCTAACCTCTACCAAGTACTTATACATTAGAAAGATGAGGCCCCACATGGTGCATATGTGGGTAAGGCTCATAAGTGGGGGATAGACAAAATGCTGCACCCACTTCTGTGGATCCTGCCCTGTGCAGTAAGTCATAAGCCCCCAGGGGAGGGGTAGCAAATCTGGGCTCAGGCAAAAATCCACATTTTCTAGGGTAAGGCTTGAAGGAAAACCCTTTCATTTGGGGAAAATGAAAACCTCGCACAATCAGGGCACACACCACACTGTAGTTGGGAAGGGGTAAAAGCAAAATTCCTCTGTCTCTGAGAGAAGGGTAGGAAACCCTCATGGGCCCAAGATACTGACACCAAGCAGAGATTTGTTATTGCTCCGGAAAGGGCAGATTAAGTACTACTCCCGAGGCACAAATGCACAGGGACTGCCCAAGACCAAGGCTGGACCAGGACCACCTATGACACCACTGTGATCCTAGCACAGAGTAACAAGCAGCATCAGCCAAACACTAGTGAAGGGACAAGGACATGAAGAGAGATCCCCCGTCTTTGATGGAGGCATGGAGGAACTGAGGAAAGCCAACAGGAGAAGGAACACTGAGGAAAATCATCTGGTACCCCAGGTACATAGTGACAGCAGCTCAAGGTACACTAATCACAGCAACATCAAAATCCATACCCACCTCAACTCCAGACTAAATTGACCGAATGCCACAGACTGGCCTGACAGAAGAGGTGTGTCCATTTCCAGATGTAAGTACTATCTACCTCAGTCTGTTCTTCTATACATGATGTTTGGCATTAACTAAAAATTACAAGACACATATAAATGGAAAATAAATTACCAAGAGATAAAGAAATCAAAAGAACTTGGCTCATGTATGACCCAGATTTTGGAAATATTAGACAAGAGCTTTAAAATCACTATTTTTACAGTTTTTTTCTTATCACTAACTAGACCGGAAGGAAACTTTTTCCTCTCTTTAGTCACTTCAAAAGATAATCAAGACTCTAAACCAAAACACTAAAAATGTATTGTGGTTATAATAGGCACTTTCCTGGACTCTGCCTTATGTATCTTTTGTTGCAAATCTACAGACTTTTTTTTTGAGTTTTAGTCTCACTCTGTCACCCAGGTCAGAGTGCAGTGGCACACTCACAGCTACCTCAGCGTTGACTTGCTAGGCTCCAGAGATCCTTCTGCCTCAGTCTTCCAAGTAGCCGGATTACAGGAATGTGCTACCAAGCCAGGCTAATTTTTTATTTATTGTAGAGACGAGATCTCACCAAGTTGCCTGGGTTGGTCTCAAACTTGCAGACTCAGACAATCCACTCGCCTCAGCCTGCCGAAGTGCTGGGATTACAGGCTGAAACACCAAGCCTGGCCAAAATCTACAGATTTTAATCTGTAACCTTCAGCTGCAATATACCATAGCTGTGAGTATAACAGCTTTCGATAAGTTCTGTCAGTCCTTCTAGTGAATTATCAAACCTCAGTGTAGTTCTGGAAATCCCTGAACTTGCAACTGATGCCGTAAGTGAGGACAGACTTCTGTGCACTGCTCTGACACTTTGCAGCTGACTAACTTCACAAAGTTCTTTTTTTTTTTTTTGAGTTGGAGTCTCACGCTGTCGCCCAGACTGGAATGCAGTGGCCGCACCCGGCCACCGCAGCCTCGACCTGCTGGGCTCCGGCGATCCTTCCACCTCAGCCTTTCGAGTAGCCAGAATTACAGGCATGTGCTACCACGCCCGGTTGATTTTTTGTAGAGATGAGGTCTCGCTGCCCAGGCGGGTCTCGAAACCGCGGGCTCAGGTAATCCGCTCACCTCAGCCTCCCAAAGGCGCGGGATTACAGGCTGAGCCACTGAGCCTGGCTTACAAAGTTCTTTAACAGAAATGTATCTTGCAAATATTTTCTCCCAGTGTGACTTGTCTTTTTCAAATTCTCTAACAGCATCCTTCTCAGAGTAGAAGTTTTTAATTTTATTAAACTCCATCATCAGTTTTTTTTTTCTATCGTGAATCATGCTTTTGATGTCGTATCTAAAAAGTCATGCCAGCCACAGCTGTAGTTCACGTCTGTAATCCTAACTACTCATGAGGCTGACAGGGAAGATCACTTGAGCCCATGAGTTCAAGGCTACAGTGAGCTATGATGGTACCACTGCATTCATTGGCAATGACTGTTAATTTATTTAATGATTTATTATTTTGAGAGGCAGGATAGAGTGAGACCCTGCCTCTCAAAATAGTAAATCATTAAATAAATTAACAGTCATTGCCAAACCCAAGGTCACCTAGGTTTTCTTCTATTCTTCTAAAAGTTTTATGGTTTTGTATTTTCCATTTTGGTCTATGGTCCCTTTTGAGTTCATTTTTGTGAAAGGTACGAAGTCTGTGTCTAGGTTCATTTTTTTACCTGTGGGCCCCGATTATTCTAGCATTACTTGTTGAAAAAACTCTCATTCTTCAATTAAATTGTCTTTGCTCCTTTTTCAAAGATCAGTTGACTACATTTGTGTGGTTCTATTTCCAGGCATTCTCCTCTGCTCTATCGATCTGTTCTTTTGTCAATAACACAAGGTCTTGATTGTTGTGGCTTTCTTTATAGTAAGCCTCAAAATCAGGTAGTGTTGAATCGAACATTTGGTTTTCACACAATCTGAGTCTATCTTTAAAAACCTATGTTAACATATTCATTTTTATTCTAATTACTTATAAAATGGTTTCACATTATCACTATTTATTATACATTTTTTGAGTCAGAGTCTCACTCTGTTGCCCAGGCTGGAGTACAGTGGCACGATCATGGCTACCACGGCCTCAATCTGCTGGGTTCAAGCAATCCTGCCTCAGCTTTGCAGCTGAAACCACAGGTGTGCACCACTATACCCGGCTCATTTTTCTGATTTATTGTAGAGACTATGTCTTGCCAAGTTGCCCAGGCTCAGGCAATTCTCTTGCCTCAGCCTCCCATAGTGCTGGGATTACAGGTGTGAGCCACCGCACCTGGCCTGTCACTCAATATTATGTTCAATGCTCTTTAACACTATCTCCTGTTATTTTCTGTCTTTTGCTATCACAATGTAGGCATTTTCTTTTTTCTTTTTTTTTTTTGAGTCAGAGTCTCACTCTGTCACCCAGGTTAGTGCAGTGGCACACTCATGGCCACTGTAGCCTTGACCTGTTGGGCTCAGGCAATCCTTCTACCTTAGCCTTCCAAATAGCTGGAACTACAGGTACGCGTCAACATGCCTGGCTAATTTTTTGACATATTGTAGAGACGAGGTCTCGCCAAGTTGCCCAGGCTGGTCTCAAATCCCTGGGCTCAGGCAATCCTCTAGCCTCGGCTTCCCAAAGTGCTGAGATTACAGGTGTGAACAACCGCACACAGTTGTTTTTTCTAATAACATTGTAAACACTGTTTCATTTTTTTAAAACCATTTAGTAGTGCTGGAGAAAATCTGGGACTAATTATATTTATAGCTCTTTGTAGCAGTCTTATTTATTTATTTAAGCCTGGCCTTAACTTTTTTAAAGTATGATTTTCCTCTGTTTCTTTCTTTCCTTCTTTTTTTTTTTTTTTTGAGTTGAAGTCTCAGTCGCCCAGGCTGGAGTGCAGTGGCATGCTCATAGCCACCGCAGCCTCGATCTGTTGGGCTCAGGCGATCTTTCTGCCTCAGTCTTCCAAGTAGCTGGAACTATAGGCATGCACTACCACACCTGGCTAATTTTAGAGATGAGGTCTTGCCAAGTTGTCCAAGCTGTTCTCGAATCCGTGGGCTCAGACAATCCCCTTACCTCAGCCTGTTTCTTAAATGTAAATATTTCCTTCTTTTATTTGCAGAATATCTTAATAAATCCCATGACAGCTTTAAAAAGTTTCTTTCAATTATTTGAGAGTTAAAAAAATCTAGCCAGATTTGGTGTTTGCTAAAAAAACAGTTGGATAAATTCTACATGGTCTCTCTCTTTTTCCATACCTAGGTATTATTTAACTTTTAACTCTCAGCACTTATGCTGGAGAAAAGATTGATTCATATAACTTTTTTTTTTTGGAGTCAGAGTCTCACTCTGTCACCCAAGCTGGAGTGCAGTGGCTTGCTCATGGCCACCTCAGTGTCGACCCGCCTGGTTCAGGCGATCCTTCCATCTCAGCCTTCCAAGCAGCCAGAATTACAGAAAGGCGTGACTACACTCGGCTAATTTTTTTGATATATTGTAGAGACAAGATCTCACCAAGTTGCCCAGGCTGGTGTGGAACCCCTGGGTTCAGGCAATCCTCTCACCTTGGCCTCCCAAAATGCTGGGATTACAGGCTTGAGCCACTGGGGCCTTCATACAACTCTTAATCAAATTTTTAGTGTTTAAGCAGTCACATAACATTATGGCTCTCATCTATTATTGGGATTAGAGATCTCTTTGAAGACTCCATTAAAATTATGTACTCTTCAGAGCACAGAATTTTGCTCACCAATTCAGTTTGTCATGCCTTGAAGTCAATTGTAGATTCTAGTTTAAGACTCCCCTACTTTACTATGGTTTGATAAACTAAGGAAGACTCTCTTGACCCTCTGTCTTGTTACATGCATGTATGATTGATAATACTTTGAAATAGAATATAATTCTTCCCTAGTCAAAAACTGTATCTAACCAAGAATTGTTTAAGCGGGTGATTGGTACAGAGAGGGTTCATAACATTGTTCTCTTTACTCTAGTAAATACTTGAAACTTTCTATAATAAAAGTTTGTGTGTGTGTCTTAGGAAGGATCTGAAAAAAAATACATCCCACTCCCATGGATTTTCTTTCTGCTCCTTCCTACTACTTCCTTCACATCCAAAAATGCACAACAACCAATCCACTTCTGCTACTACCCTTATAGAACTGTTGTCACCAAAGGAAGTGTAGAGGTAATGATAAGACAGATGGGAGGGAGAAAAAAGAGCCCTGGATGTTGCAGATAGCAGTTGCAACACAGAGGGTAGCTGCCAAGTTCCTAGTTTGCAAAGACCCCACTTCCTTAAATTTGTAGGTATAAGGTAGAGATGGGTAGAAATCTACCTTTTTCCTGCATGTTCCTGCTATTCTGTTTCAGAGACCTAGTTTTACTTTTACTCACAAATTCTTCCTGTTGCCTGGCACCTTTTAATCTGTATTGCTAGTTTCTGATTCTATTTGTAACTCTGCCTCTCTGTGTATTTTCACAAATTTGACCATGGGATAGCAGAAGAGATTAAATCAGGTCCCACTAACTAGCTGCCTGCTAAACTCAGGCTTCCCATGTTGAATTCTTGAGGCCAAAAGGTTCTACAATAATCCAACATGTTCAACCTGGAAACAGCAGGTAAGCAGAAGAGCTGTCTCTCATCTACTCTTGCCTCCTGTAGCCTTCAGCCACACTACGATCTTACATAAACAAAAACATGTATACTGATATCACTGAGCAGATTAAATAGATTATAGTAAAAAGAAAGTGCTATTTTATCTCAAGGAAGCTCTAATTCAGATTAATAATGCCAAAAGATTGCCAATAGATGTAAAGTTTAAACTGAAGCATTGTATCACCCAATTGGAAACATTCAAATTAATCCACAATAAAGTATGCTTAATAAAACTTACAAACTGGTGAATTTACATGCAAATTATCAGATAGTCACAATAAACTGTAAAAGTTAGCACACAGAGATTGTTAATACCAGTTAACATAAAGAGGCGGCTGGAGATTAGTAGAGGACTACTTCTTCAAATTTTATCTGGATTTGTCAATAACATTACATATTAATGAAATATTTCTAGAGAAATATATAAATGCAGAGCAGTTTGTTTAAGAGATAGACCTCTAATCTGAATGACTTTATTTAAATTGTCTATGCTACTTGGGAAAGTTAATAACTGCTCTGAGCCTCAGTTTTTTAATCTCTAAAATGGATATGATAATAGTACCAATCTTGCAAGGAGGTTATAAGGATTATATAAAATAATGAACATAGAATGGGCGCGGTAGCTCAAGCTTGTGATACCAGCACTTTGGGAGGCCAAGGTGAGAGGATTGCCTGAGTTCAGGAATTCGAGACCAGCCTGAGCAACATGGCAAGACCTCACCACTACAATAAATAAAAAAATAAGCCGAATGTGGTAGTGTGCACCTGTGGTTCCATTTACTTGGAAGGCTGAGGCTGAAGGATAGCCTGAGCCCAGCAGGTCGAGGTTGCGGTGGCCATGAGCATGCCACTGCACTCCAACCTGGGTGACAGAGTGAGACTCCAACTAAAAAAAAAAAAAAAATTTTTTTAAGTTAAAAAAAAAAAAAAAAAGCCGGGCTCGGTGGCTCTGCCTGTAATCCCGTGCCTTTGGGAGGCTGAGGTGAGTGGATTGCCTGAGCCCGCAGGTTCGAGACCCTCCTCCTGGGCAACTTGGTGAGACCTCATCTCTACAATAATCAAAAAATTAGCTGGGCATGGTAGCACGCGCCTGTAGTTCCAGCTACTTGTAAGCCTGAGGCAGAAGGATCGCCGGAGCCCAGCAGGTCGAGGTTGTGGTGGCCGGGAGTAGCCACTGCACTCCAGTCTGGGCGACAGAGTGAGACTCCAACTCAAAAATAAAAAATTAATGAACATAAAGACCTTAGCATAATTCCTGGTAAATAGCACTTGAAACTCAATATCCTGAATATACAAAGTATTCTTTGAAAAACCCAGATATCAACTAAAATCAAAAGGTACTCAAAAAAAGAATAAAAGCAAAACAGTAAACAAACAAAACCATTGCAAGTAAACTATGGACCAATATCTCTCACGAACGGTCATAAAAATTCTAAATAAAATTTTAGCAGCCGGGCTCGGTGGCTCAGCCTGTAATCCTGTGCCTTTGGGAGGCTGAGGTGAGTGGATTGCCTGAGCCCGCAGGTTCGAGACCCGCCTGGGCAACGAGATCTCATCTCTACAATAAATCAAAAAATCAGCTGGGCATGGTAGCGTGTGCCTGTAATTCCGGCTACTTGGAAGGCTGAGGTGGAAGGATCGCCGGAGCCCAGCAGGTCGAGGCTGCGGTGGCCGGAAGCGGCCACTGCAC
>NW_007253569.1:681521-734842 GCF_000164805.1 Carlito syrichta | reverse complement strand
GGGTTCAAGAACAGCCTGGGCAATTGGTGAGACCTCATCAAATCAAAAAATTAGACAGGTGTGGTAGCATGCGCCTGTAGTTCTGGTTACTTGGAAGGCTGAGATGGAAGGACTGCCTGAGTCCAGCAGGCCAAGGCTGCAGTGGCTGTAAGCATGCCACTGCACTCCAGCTTGGGTAACGGAGTGAGACTCCAACTAAAAAACAAAACAAAACAAAAATAAATAAACTCTATTTCTCTCTTCTATCAATAAAAACAAATCAGAGATTAAAATTTAAAAACATCACTTATAATAGCATAAAAAATATTACATACTTGGGGTAAATTTAACATAATATAAACAATAAAAACTGCAACCTACAGAAAACTTAAATTAATGAAGGATAAACCATGCTTATAAATCAGAACATAATAAATATTGCTAAGATGTCAATCCTTTCTAAATTGGTCTATAGAGCAATGTAATCCCAATCAAATCTCAGCAGACATTTGTGTAGAAATTTACAAGTTAATTCTAAAACATATATTAAAAAAGCAATGAGCCTAGCATAGCCCAAACAACTTTGTAAAAAAAAAACAAAATTGGAGGACTTCCACGATCTGATTTCAAGGCTTAATATGGGTCAGGCACCTTAGTTCAAATCTGTAATCCTAGCACTCTGGGAGGCCATGGCAGGCAAATTACTTGATCCCATGAGTCCTAGACCAGTCTAGGCAAAACAGTGAGACTTGTCTCTACAAAAAGTCAAAAAAATCAGCTAGGTGTGGTGGCATGCACCTATATCTCGAGCTACTCAGGAGGCTGAGGTGGATCATCTGGGTCCTGGAGGTTGAGACTGTAGTGAGCCATGATTGTGCCACTGCATTCCAGCCTGGGCCACAGTGAGACCTCAACTCAAAAAAAAAAAAAAAAAAAAAAAGACAATATGCAGTTACGGCAGAGTTTCTTAACTTTGGCATGTACTGACATTTACACCAGCTTATTCTTTGTTATAGTGGCTGCCGTGTGCACTATTGTATGTTTAGCACCATCCCTGGCCTCATCCTTACCCAGAGGCAACCTCTGCTTCCCCCAGCTGTGATGATCAAAAAATGTCTCTAGACATTGCCAAATGTCTCCTGGGGGACAAAAGTGCCTTTCATTAAGAACCACTGAGCTACATTAACCAAGACAGTGTGGTACCGGCATGAAGATAGACATATCTTCTGTTCAATGGAACAGAACAGAAGCTAGAAATAGATTTCAATTATATAGTCAATTTAAATTTGACAAAGGTACAAAGCAATTTCAAGGGAAAGGATAATTTTGTCACTAAATGATTGGATATTCATGTGCAAAAAAAATAAACTTCACCTTTCATCTCACTGCATATACAAAAATTAACTCAAAACTTATCACAGACCTAAATTTAAAATTCCCAAGAAAGTTCCAGAAAAATATGTGAATATACAACTTCTAGGAAAATATAGGAGAAAACTAGCATTCTTGGCTTAGGCAAATATTTATTTTTTAATTAAAAAAAAAATTCTATGCCTGACTTCACGTGTCAAGCTTAGGCAAAGATTTGTTAAATAGGACACAAAAAAGCACAAACTATCTTTTTGGACATCAAAAGAGAAAACATGCTCTTCTACTCTTCAAAATTTGCAGTTAAGAAAATAAAAAGGGGCCAGGCATGGTGGCTCACACTTATAACCCTAGTGCTTTGGGACGTCAAGGTGGTAGGAGTGCTTAAGACCAGGAGTTTGAGACCAGCCTGGGCAATATAATAAGGTCTCATCTCTATAAAAAATAAAATAGCCAGGTATGGGGATGTGCTCCTGTAGTCCCAGCTACTTGGGAGGCTGAGGCAGGAACCCAGTTCAGGGCTGCAGTGAGCAATGGTGACACCACTGCACTCCAACCTGGGTGACAGAGCAAGACCCTGTCTCTAAAAAAAAAAAAAAAAAAAGAAGCAGCCAAGCATGGTGGCTTATTCCTGTAATCTCAGCACTTTGGGAGGTGGAGACAAGAGGACTGCCTGAACTCAGGGGTTAGAGACTAGCCTGAGCAACACAGCAAGACCTTGTCTCTACAATAAATGAAAAAATTAGCTGGGCGTGGTGTTGTATGCCTGTGGTTCCAGTTACTCGGAAAGCTGAGGCAGAAGGAGCACCTGAGCATAGTAGGTCGAGGTTGCTGTGGCCGTGAGCATGCCACTGCATTACAGCCTGGGTGACATAATGAGACTTCAAACCCCCCCTCTCCAAAAAAGACAAACTAAAGTCTGGGAGAAAATATTTGCAAAATGTATATGTGTTAAAGATGTGTACCAGAACAAGACAAACAACGCAATAAAAAAATAGGCAAAAGATTTAAACAGCTACTTAACCAAAAAGACATGCTGATGGTAAATGAGCACCTGAAAAGACTCATAGCATCATTAGTCACTAAGGTAATGCAAATTAAAACCACACTAAGACACCAAACAAACTTACTTGTATAGCTAAAATAAAAAAAGACTGACCATACCAAGGGCTGGCAAGGACATAAGGCAACTAGAACTCTTATATACATTATTGGTGGGAATACCAAATTGTACAGACAACTTTTGGAAATATTTTTGGTAATTTCTTATTAAGTTAAACATACACTTACCATATGACCCAGCAATTCCACTTCTAGGTATTTACCTTAGAGAAATGAAAACTTATGTCAACACTTAAGCCTGTATTTGAATGTTCATAGCAGCTTTATTAATAATAGTCCACAACTGAAAACAACACAAATATTCATCAACTCATGAATGGATAAACAAATCTGGTATATCATATAATAGAATACTACTCAGCAATAAAAAAAGAATCACTGATACACACAACACAAATAAGTCTCAAAAGTATTATGCTAAGAATAAGAATCCAGAAACAGATTACACTAATAAAGTATCAAAAAATATTCTATATGGCTAAGAATAATTATGATTTTCAGCAGCTTGTTTTGGCTATATGAATCATTGGCACCTACTATTCTTGTTATTTAACTTATTTAATGTTCTTAAGTTCTCCTTAAGTCAACTACAAACCCTCTGCTATAGAGGTTATCTTGTATCTTTGGGTAACACTTCTTAATACTAATGACAACAAATAACCTCACATTGGTATATCAGTGCACAGGTTTCATAATTCCCACTCAATAAAACAACTGGTACGTGGTCTACGTTGCAATGGAGTCAGGATACCTATAGGTTCAAATCCCAGTTGACTACTTAGGTGATCTGTGATAAACCACTTCACCTATATGAGATTCACTTTCCTTGTTCATGAAACTGAAGCAAGAGGTAAAATGAGAAAAGACGGTGTTGAAAACATAGGAATGGTACAACCAAGCAATCCAAGAATGTCTTGAGAAGCAAAGGGCCAAGAGTTAGACTTTTTTTTGGTAGTTAGAGTCTCACTGTTGCCCAGGCTGGAGGGCAGTGACATGCTCACAGCTACCACAGCCTCCACCTGCCAGGCTCAGGCGATCCTTCTTCCTCAGTCTTCTAAGTAGCTGGAACTACAGGTGCGCGCTACCATGCCTGGCTAATTTTTGATTTATTGTAGAGACGAAGTCTCACCAAGTTGCCCAGGCTGGTCTCAAACCTCTGAGATCAGGCAATCCTCTTGCCTCGGCCTCCCAAAGTGCTGGGATTACAGGCTTGAGCCATCACACTGTCCTTAAACATGATTTTGAAGAACCAAAGACTGAGAAAGTGGTACCTCACCATCATTCTGATCTTCTGGATCTTAAGCAGGCGATATTGGAAAGGTCACCACAGAGATAACTAGTTTATGACAAAAAGCAATCATAAAAATATTCCTTTTTGATTCTGCAATGCAATCTCCTCTTGTAATTGGCAAGGGGAGTCAACAAGCATTGAATTATTCACCTACATATAGGAAAAATGAGGTATTTTAGACTGACATAAAATAGGTTAATTTTACTCTACTAGTGAATTGTAGCCATAGTAATCTGCCTCACAAAGAGAGAAATCATAGGTTCAGATATTTGGTAGATATGCTTGGCTGAGAATCTATAATTGGTGAAATTATAAATGGCTATAAATAAAAAACCAGAATCACTCAAGGAATTACATTATAGTAGGTCTGAGAAGTTTCATTAGGGATTTGCTGTGCACCTACCATGTGCAAAAAAAGAAACTATGCTAGGCAAAGTTTGGAGAAGTGACTCCATCTTGGAAGCTGATCTGCCATGTTGACTTCTGATTAGCCCCAACCCTGTGAATGTCTTCTGATTTCTACTTTATTTATTGTCCCTAGTGTAAGAACATGCACACCTGCTTTTGAACCACAGTAACTCACAAGTTATCACACAAACTACAGACTATGATGCATAGAGTATTCTTGCCTGTTCTAGAGGGTTGCCTTTAACTGTCTGCAGAGAGCACACATATTCTTTCCTGATGGCATCTAAGCCTCAGGTCTGGGGAGTAACAGTGCCGAGATCTACCTGTTTTGCAGCTACCCAAAACTATGCTTCTGGCTGTAACTTCCCTTAATAAATCACCAAAAACTAACAAACTGGATGGCTGCCTACTTCTTTGGTTCTCAGATCCTTTGGCACTGAGGGGTTGCTTTATATACACAGTCCTTTCACAGAACAAATGATGAGCTGGCCAGACCAGAAGGGTTCAAGAACCCAAGTTTGAGCCAGGGAAAAGAAGCATCTGCGGGAAGAATCCTGGGTGGCCCTCCTAAACTATGTGGGGTGGTGGTGGCCATTTGCTGGATGCCTGTGAACCACCACAAGAATACAGGGATGCCCTGAAAACACCGGAGGGTATAAAGGGCTTATCAGTAAAAACCCAGGGTAAAAAGGTCACAGAGCAGCAACAACAGTGAGGTGGCTGCTGTTGCAGTCTGTGTGAATGGCCACAGAAACACAGGCAGCAACTGGGGCACGCATAGGAAAGCTGGAAAAGGAAGTGCAGTTACAGAGAGATCTGAGAACTTCCACATCTGTGTTAGCACCTGGATTGAAGGATAAGCTGGAACTCGGGAGGCACAACTGGAAACTTTGCAGTTCGGTGCAGCTGGAAAGGAGGAAGCTGTATGGGCTGTCTTTGCCAGACCAGACCAGAATGCAAATAGCTGGAATTCTTGGGAACCAACTAGTGAGTCAGATGTCAACACAGAGGTTATCTCAGTGGCGAAAAATTATCCTTCCCTTTTGAGAGCAAAACTGCTCATGCAGTGGAAAGCAAAAGCCCAACACATGCAGCCCTCGACTGAAAAGCAAACACTTTTACAAAGCTGTTGAGAGAAAGCTTAGCCACATGGATGGTGCAGCTATGGGACACCAGTGGGGTGACATCTCCCTAGCAGGAATGAAGCTAAAAAAATGAGCAGAGTGGCCCCCAGGAGCAGTATGACCCCTGTGGGACAAGATGCATATATTGTAGAAACCACAGCTGACCTCGGAGAAACTGAGAGCAGAAGAGAGGTGGTCCAACTGGTTACTAAGGGGAGAAGGAGCAAAAGATATTCCACGCAAAAGAAGTATAATCTCTGCATTCCAGAGGTGAACTGCTCCCTAACTGAGATCAGGCGTGGGGCCAACGTTGCCTACACACAGGAGCAACAGGGGGTGACCAGAAGACCAGGTGAAGCTCACTATTTATTGGAGTCCAGAAAACAAGCAGAGAAACTTAGCACAGTAGACACAGGTGGAGAATGCACCTTAACTCATGGAAATTAGAGACACCCCCTAAGTGGACAGCGACAGATGGTTGGGGGGACACAAACAATACAAGTAAAACAAATTCTTCCCCTCCTTGGTATTGGGTGGAGTCACCCCACTTATGGTCTTTATCTCACGTATCCTAGAAAACATCTTTGGGTACAGATGCTCTGTTAGGACACATGTTATACGTATCTGTGGGGGGAATCTTGCCTACAGGTTTTGACAGTAAAGGCTATTTTAACAGGCGAAGCAAAATGGGAACTGTACACCTTCCAACCCTCATGTGAAACAAAACCATCTTCCTGGTAGGATAGAAGAAATAACAGTCACCATACAGAAACTGGCCAAAATTAGTATTACTGGGCCAGCCCACAGTCCCTTCAACAGTCTTGCATGACAAGTAAGAAAATCAGATGGCACCTGGCACGATGGTAGACTACCATGAACTAAATAAGGTAGTTTCTGAGATTCATGTTGCTGTGCCCAACTTAACTCAAATGATATAGCAGATAATACAAAACATGGGCACTTATCAGGCAGTGTTAGATTTGGCTAATGCCTTCTTTACTATCCTTTTAAAATCCAACTCACCACCCATTTGCTTATTTGCAACGGTCATTCCAAGTGTTACCCCAGGTTACTTACATAGCCCCACTACTTGTCATGGCATAACTGCTAGAGATTGAACTTTATGCCCACCTCCACTAGCTGTTTAACAGTTTTATGACATTGATACCGTGCTAACCTCTGAAGACTTGTCATTGCTAAGCAACAACTTAATGCCTTGTGCACTTTTTGCCAATCTCTCCAACCTGGAGGATGGGCCATCAACCCACAAAAAATACAAGGCCTATGAGTAGCTGTAAAAATTTCTAGGAGCCAATTGGTTGGGTAAGATGCCTTATTTCAGGCACAGTCATTGTCAAAACACAATTTTTCAAGTCTAAAACAAATTTCCCAGTTCTTCTGGGATACTGGTGGGCTTTTATCCCACATTTGACATAATGTTTGTGTTTCCCGTACAGACTAGTAAAAAAGGGATCAGGTTGGTGCTGAGATAAAGGACAAGAGGAAGCATCTGAGAAGGCTAAAATGCTAGTGACTCAGGTCCAAGCCTTAGGTTCCCCCACTCCCTGTCCTTGAGTACATACTAATGTCTTCAGAAATAACCATAAGCCCTCAGGGGAACAGGTGGACATTCTGGCAAACCCAGCATAGGAGGGCGGTCCCCTAAGATTCTGGTCACAGCTATGGAAGAGTGCTGAAACTCATGATTCCTCATTTGAACAACCAGGTGGTGAGAGGGCACACAAGACATTGCAGCAAGTTAAACTCATAACTGTTGATTTGCTGGTAACAGTGAGAACAGGTATCTCTACTAGGGGCTGGATAGAAGCGTTTGCTAGGCCTGCCTCAGCTATTGCCCAGGTCTCCACTTAAAGTGGCATACACACCTGCAACCATGCAGTGACCTCTTCACGAGTCCCTTGGGGAATGAACTGCATGCTATCTTAGGGCCAGGATAACACAAGCCCAGTGCTGCCCTTGTTGTGGAGCCCCTACAGGAGATGCTGCCAATGGTACACAAAAGGCATATCCCCCATTCCTGAGCTCACCTGGTACTCGAATGGGTCAAGCTGAGGTAACTAACCCCTGTGCATAGAAGGCAGTAGTTGTACAACCACAGGCAGATAGCATCTGGTTTGAGATGGGAATGCAGCAAAGCTGTCAATGGGTAGAACTCCGAGTTGTGTGGTTGGTTTGTATCCATGAGCCATGGCCTGTGTTCTCTGTATAGATAGTTGAGCAGTTTCTAAGGGCCTTACAACTTGGCCTGCCCAGTTGGGCCCAGGACGACTGGCATGTGCTTAAAAAAAATCCCTGTGGGAATCTTCGATGTGGAAAGACATTTGAGAAAGGCTGCAAGAACCCACTGTGAGCCTGGTTAAGCATCACGTTTCAGCACACCAGTCAAATTCACCTGCTGGTAACATGGAGGCTGATACCCCAGCAAAAATTAGAACACTGGCTCCCCTGCAATCCTCCAAGCTAGCTGACTGGGCACAAAAACACAGCAGGCATCACAGTGCATGACTGTGCTGACAAACAGCAGAGGGCTGTCCCTCTGCTATGCAGATTTAGCGTCACAGTAATAAAATGCTTAGTTGGGACCCACCTGCAGCCCTGCCGCATCCCACATATGCCTGGACATGTTCATAAGACAGTGACTCCTGTGAAAGGCTGGCAGATAGACTGACCCCTCCAGTAAGCTCAGGAATATGCACTAACATGTAGATGCCACCATGGGATGGTTGTAGGCCTTCCTCTGTTACAGGGCAAATCAAACAGCCACCATCAAGGGCTTCGAACAACTCAGTGTCATGTATGGATACCTCTGACACACGACAGCGACTGAGGCACACATTTCAGTGGGCATGTCGGAGAATGGTGCATGAAAAGGACATAGATTGGAGATTTCATTTGTCATGTAATCATGAAATCCCCAAGTGGTAGGGTTAATTGAAAGGAAAATTGGCATTTTATTCATTTATTAATTTATTTTTGAATCGGAGGAGTTGGTGCGACCCGACTCACACAACCCATTTGTCCACCGCCACTGGCTGTTTAACAGTTTCATTACACTAAGATTATGTACAAGGCATGCTCACAGCTACCACAGCCTCGACCTGCTGGGCTCAGGTGATCCTTCCACCTGGGCCTTCCAAGTAGCTGGAATCACAGACATGCACCACCACACCCAGCTAGTATTTTAATTTATTGAAGAGATGAGGTCTCACCAACTTGCCCAGGCTGATCTGGAACCCATGGGCTCAGGCAACCTTCTTTACTCAGTCTCCCAAAGTGCTGGGATTACAGGCGTGAGACACTGTGCCCAGCCGAAAATTGGCATTTTTAAAGGCACACCTGGAAATACTTCTGCAATCAAAAACCCTGCGTGGCTCTTGCCTCAGGCTATTAGAAATCTTAATTCAGTTGAAAAGAATACAGGGCTACACCATACCAATGACTCACAGAGGAAGGGCTATTGATCATAGTTGTAAAAAAGGTCTGACCAGACACATTTCTACCAGAGCTGGTAAAAGATCAACAGCAAATGTTATTTTTCACTCCCCAAGTTCTTGAGCCAGGGGAGGGGGCATTTGAATGGGGGCTGAACTGTCACGTCCCCCAGGTTGGATGGGGTACCACTTGCCAGAGAGTAAGGAATTCCTTGGTCTGCTAAAGTGGTCTCAGTTGATCCTATTCAAGTCTAGACCCAAATGTTCCACATACCAATACACTGGAATATGACCCCTTTTACAGGGCACTCTGGTTAGCCATTTAACATGGTCTTTTGCTGCCCCTATAACCTTACAAATATTATTGGCACTTCTGCCCCTCAGGCAACACGTTTGTTATGTGCCCCCCCCATAATTCTTGGGCTGCCTATGTCCTAACAGAGATGAAGCCACCACCATCATTTTGCTCTATGGAAAAGAACTGCCCTGCCAAGTACCTACTAAACACTTGTGTTTCTACCCACAGTCTTCTGTTCCTGTTGCTGTTCTGCTTTACTCCTTTTCATCAGGATCCTAGGGAACATGGTAGCAAAAGGCATTATTAATTCTTGGTCTTGCCTGTTGTTGTTTGTGTTGTTGCAGTTCTTCTGCTTACAAGCAGAAAACAAATTGGGTCGGGTGCAGTGGCTCACACCTGTAATCCCAGCACTTTGGGAGGCCAAGATGAGGGGATTGTCTGAACCCATGGGTTCGAGAGCAGCCCGGGCAACTTGGCGAGACCTCATCTCTACAATAAAAAGCAAGAAAGATTAGCCGGGTATGGTAGCATATGCTTGTAGTTCCACCTACTTGGAAGGTTGAGGTGGAAGGATTGCCTAAGCCCAGCAGGTCAAGGCTGTGGCGGCCGTGAGCATGCCACTGAACTCCAGCCTGGCGACAGAGTGAGACTCTAACTCAAAAAAAAAAAAAAAAGAGCCGGGCTCAGCGGCTCAGCTGTAATCCCACGCCTTTGGGAGGCTGAGGTGAGTGGACTGCCCGCCTGGGCAGACAAGACCTCATCTCTATAATAAAAAAAAAAAAAAAAAAAAAAAAAGCTGGGCATGGTAGCGTGCGCCTGTAGTTCCAGCGACTTGGAAGGCTGAGGCGGAAGGCTCGCCGGAGCCCGGCAGGTCGAGGCTGCGGTGGCTGGAAGTGGCCACTGCACTCCAGTCTAGGCGACAGAGTGAGACTCCAACTCAAAAAAAAAAAAAAGAAAAAGAAAACAAATTGATGCAGTGTGTCACCCACACCATTAAAATGATTGCAGCCCCCACCCTGCTAGAGGCTCAAGGACCATGGCAGAAGAGGTGGGTACATGAGACTGTAAGAGCCAACTCAGAGTGGCGGAGTGTGGAGGAAACAAAAGAGCTCCATCTTGGATGCTGATCTGTCATGCTGACCAGACACATTTCTGGTCAACATGATTAGTCCCAATCCCGTGAGTGACTTTTGATTTCTACTTTATATACTGTCCCTAGAAAAAGAATATATACTGCTGCCTTTAGGTCAAAGCAACCTAAATGTTGTTGTACAAACTATAGGCTATGGCATATATATCATTCTTGTCTGGAAGGTTGCCTTTAACTGTCTGTACAGAACACACATATTCTTTCCCGATGGCATACTGCCTCAAGTCTAGGGAGTGACAGTGCAGAGATCTGCCTGTCTTGTAGCCACCCAAGACTAAACTTCTGACTGTAAGTCTCTGCAGTGAATTACCCTAAACCAGCAAACCAGATTTGTCTGCCTTCTTCTTTGAGTTCTCAGCTTCTTTGGCATTTGGGGGTCACTTTGTATATATGGCCCTTTCAGAGAACACAAGGTGACTTGTTTTATCATTTAATTCTTGCAATAGCCCTTATAAGATGGCATGATTAATACTGTTTTCGAGATGAGAAAATTTATATTCTGAAATACAACTAAGTAATTTGCCCAAGAAGTCACCTTTAGTATGAGACAAGGCTGATATTCAAACTCAGAGCTATTTGACTCCATGTCTGTAATGCTACTTAAATAAAGCCCAGCTTCCAGTTATTGAAGCTAAGATGCTAGCACAGTTCCTAGAAAGCAGTAGGCTTTATAATTTCTTCTCTCTTTTTAAAATTTTTGCTTCCAAGGTAGGAAACAGATATTAACTCTAACTATCAGAAGGGGAAACTGGAGCTTATATATAAAGTAATAAAGCAAGTTCTTGAAGCCTGGAATTCCTAGTCCTTTCTCTGTATTATTACTCTCTTGAGATTCATCCTGACAATGATAAAGAGGAAGAAGAGAAGTTGGAGGGAAAAAAGTACATGCAATTATAGACCAAATGTTTTCATTCTTTGAAATTGAGTACCTACTCAATCGAGTATCTACTAAAGGTCAAGCACAGTGCTGAACAATGGGGATAGAACTGTGAATTTAAAAGAAGAGACATAGTGGCCGGGCATGGTGGCTAATGCCTATAATCCCAGCACTTTGGGAGGCTGAGGTGAGAGGACTGCCTGAGCCCATAGATTCAAGACCAGCCTGGGCAACTTGGCGAGTCCTCATCTCTACAATAAATCAAAAAATTAGCCAGGCACGGTGGTGCATGCCTGTAGTCCCAGCTACTTGGAAAGCTGAGACAGAAGGATCAACTGAGTCCAGCAGTCGAGGCTGCAGTGGCCATGAGTGTGCCACTGCACTCCAGCCTGGGCGACAAAGTGACAGAGTGAGACTCCGACTAAAAAAAAAAAAAAAAAAAAGCCGGGCTCGGTGGCTCAGCCTGTAATCCCAACACTTTGGGAGGCCAAGGTAAGTGGATTGCCTGACCCCATGGGTTCGAGACCCACCCAGGCAACTTGGCAAGACCTCATCTCTACAATAAATCACAAAACTAGCAGGGCGTTACCAGGCCTGTTGTTCCAGCTACTTGGAAAGCTGAGGTGGAAGGATCGCCGGAGCTCAGCGGGTTGAGGCTGCAGTGGCAGGAAGCGTGCCACTGCCCTCCAGCCTGGGCGACGGAGTGGAACTGACTCAAAAAAAAGAAAAAAGAAAGAAAAAAGAAAACAAAAAACGAGACATAGTTTATTTCCATGGGAAAGTTTTACCCCAGTGGGAAGACAGTAGCAACTAAATAGACAATTAAAATATAGTGTATTAAATGCAGAAATGAGATAGCAATAGGAACACAGAGAATACAAATAACCCAGAAAGGGTTGAGATAGGGCTACCAAATAAAATACAGGCACACAGTTAAACTTGCGTTTCAGATAAAAAATGAGTATCTTTTTAGTAAATGTGTGTCCCAAAGATTGTCCTGCATTTTTATTTGCTATGTCTGCCAACCCTAGGTCTGGGGGATGTTTAGAAAACTCTCTCAAAATAAATAAACCTAAGATGAAAACCAAACTACTATTACTCATCTCCAATATATTTAGACCTTGAAAAAGTATGTTAGTTGCTGCCCTGTGGTGACTATCATGTGATCTGAGGCCTCATGACAACAGCCCCTAAGGAAATAAGGGCTCTTGCCAACAGCCATGTAAGTGAGCCATCTTGGAAGCAGATCTTCTAGCCCTAATTCAGTCTTCAGACAACTACAGCCCTGGCCAACAGCTTAACTACAATCTAATACAGGATGCTGAGGCAGAATTACCTACATAAGTCATTTCCAGATTCCCAACCCTCAGAAAATGTGTGAGATAAATGTTTTTGTTTTTTGTTATTTTTTTGAGTCAGAGTCTCACTCTGTCACCCAGGCTGGAGTGCAGTGGCACGCTCATGACCACCACAGCCTCAACCTGCTGGGCTCAGGCGGTCCTTCTGCCTCAGCCTTCCAAGTAGCTGGGACCCCCAGGCATGTGCCACCAGGCCTGGCTGATTTTTTGATTTATTGTAGAAACAAGGTCTCCTCATGTTGCTCAGGCTGGTCTCGAACCTCTGAACTCAGGCAATCCTCTTACCTCCACATCCCAAATTGCTGGGATTACAGACATGAGCCACCTGGCTAAATGTTTGTTTTAAGCTGTTATGTTCTAGAGTAATTTGTTATGTAGTAGATATGCCTATCAGAGGGGTACCATGTCCCCCTCTAGGTAAGTTATGCTCTGCCAATTAGATGAGTATTGTGTCCTTTATGAATGGGCCAACACTAATACCCCATCATGTTCACTCACTGGCTGGGAGGAGCCACAATCAGTGTGACCTCAGAAAGAATAAGGTGGTGGATCCAGGGGGCTACAGCTGGCACTGTCAGTCAACTATGTCTCCCACCAGCAGGAGATCTGAATGGTGTTTTTCCATGGCCACTACAGGATTACAAAAAGTTTATTAGCTACAGCATATCCTTTCTGAGACAAAAATAATAAGATCTTTTGTTTAAAAAAATTTTTTTAAATTTAAGTTCGGCTAAATCACTTGAGAGAATTGTGTGAAAATGGAAATAAGAGAAAAATAATAGAGAAAATTAGCAGAGCTTAGAAAACACCCAAACTTGGGTTAGCTATGGTTTTTAGCTTGATTTCATGTGTGCTCATGCCAGTAATCCTAGCATTCTGGAAGGCAGAGGTGAGAGGATTGCCTGAGTCCAGGGGTTCAAGACCAGCCTGGGCAACTCGGCAAGACCTTGTCTCTACAATAAATAAAAAAATTAGCCTGGTGTGGTGGTACATGCCTGTGGTTCCAGCTACTTGAAAGGCTGAAGCAGAAGGATCTCCTGAGCTCAGCAGGTCGAGGCTGTGGTGGCTGTGAGAGTGCCACTGTATTCCAGCCTAGGCAAAAAGACTGCGACCCCGACTCAAAAAAAAAAAAAAAGAAATTATATCGCATTGCCAACCAAGAAAATAATTTGCTACTGGGTGGGCTGTCTCTCTTATTCAGAAAGAAATCTCAGAAAACTAAAGATAATGTGCAGCTAAGGAGCTATGAACTATGGTTAATCAACTAATCCAGAATGTCTAAGGGTACTGTGATAAAACAATTTGAGTGTTGTGAATTTCATAAATTATTTTATTCCAAAAGATAAGTTTAGGTTAAAGTGACTGTTTTCAACTACCTTTTGTGAACAGAAAAAAATGTCAGAGAAAGAAATTTCCCTCTTTTTCTAAAAATGCAGGATGAGTTGAAAAGGAGTGGTAATAACTGTGGACATATATATATGCCTATAGGGAGATTCCTCTTTGACCAAAGTTCCCAGATTCAGTTCCTCAGCTTTACAGTTTTCCATCTATAGCATCACAGAGTTCATGCTATTATGACATGTTTTTCCCCAGGCTAGTTCAATATCAGTCAAGCTCAGTATGTGTTTATGTTGAAACCCCTTAAGGTCTATATTTCAGATATAACAGATATCACTTTCCTCTTTACCTCACAATTATCTTAGAAGATCTCCAACTCAAATTTCATAGAAACCAAGATAAGGATATTGTCTTGTCTTAAAGGACCTACCTCTACGGGAGAGTATAATCTGCTGATTTAAGTAAAGCCTGATCTAACCCAAGTTTTCTAAAAAATTTCTATGTAAATTAGTATTTTTTAGTATTCTACTTTTAAAATACTCAACTTATTACCTCGCATACTAACCTTAGATATTAAAAGAAGGAACATAATGATCAAGACAAATAAAATGACACAAAAAGTACTTGGCTCATTACCAGGGATAGTTAGGGTCAGTTAGAAGCCCAAACTTCACCTGCATGTAGCCTACTTATGTAGTTAATCCTCACTTGTGCCCCATATTCCTATAATCAAATCAAATTAAAACAAAACAGATGAAATATAGAATATCTTTGAATTCAAGTAACTGATAATAAACTGCTTTTACTCACACTTCTGACACCAAATATGTGGGTTTATATTCATACCTACCTATTCTCCAATTCTTCAGACACCAACTAGGTATCCAACAATTCAGTTCAATTTACTTCCTGGAGTTAGCCCAGACTACACAGATTAAGGCCTCAGTCACACAAAATTGTCTCCCACTTCAGATGCAAGCCAAAAATGGGATACCCAGGTTATTCCCATTTCTGCCTACAAACTACAAATCCAAAGGTTCCCACAACCCCTCCTCAGGTTTAATAATTTGCTAGACTGACTCACAGAACTCAGGAAAAAAAAAAAAGAAATTATATCGCATTGCCAACCAAGAAAATAATTTGCTACTGGGTGGGCTGTCTCTCTTATTCAGAAAGAAATCTCAGAAAACTAAAGATAATGTGCAGCTAAGGAGCTATGAACTATGGTTAATCAACTAATCCAGAATGTCTAAGGGTACTGTGATAAAACAATTTGAGTGTTCACTTTACTTACTATTACCAGTTTGTTATAAAGGATACTACAACACAGGAAAATAGCCAAATGGAAGAGATGCATACGGCAACATATTTGGTACACAGAGAATCCATGTCCATGCCCTTTCCATGCATACCACCCTCCCAGTACTCCATGTGTTCACCTATGCAGAAACTCTCCAAATACTGTCCTTGGTGAGGTTTTATGAAGGTTTCTTTGTGTAATAATCATGACTAGGCGGGCTCGGTGGCTCAGCCTGTAATCCCATGCCTTTGGGAGGCTGAGGTGAGTAGACTGCCTGAGCCCGCGGGTTCGAGACCCGCCTGGGCAATTTGGCAAGACCTCATCTCCACAATAAATAAAAAAATGAGCCGGGTGTGGTAGTGCGCGCCTGTAGTTCCGGCTCCTCGGAAGGCTGAGGCGGAAGGATCGCCGGAGCCCAGCAGGTCGAGGCTGCGGTGGCCGGGAGCGGTCACTGCACTTCAGTCTGGGCGACAGAGTGAGACTCCAACTCAAAAAAAAAATAATCATCATCATCATCATGACTGACTAAGTCATTAGCCACTGGTGATTATCTCAGTTTCCAGTATCTCTCTCCCCACTGGAAGTCAGGGTATGGGGATTGAAACTTCCAACCCTTAGTCTTTTTGGCACCAGCCCCATTCCTGAACCTATCTAAAAGCCCCTATGCAAGAAACTGGGGAAAAAAGAACAAATTTATATATATATATATATATATAAAAATATACATATACTTTTTTAATATATACACTAATATTACAGAATAAAGCAACAGTTACTCAGCTATTTAGAATATTTATGACATCATTAATCATAATATCCAAAAACTTAAAATTACCCAAATGCCCCCAAAACATCATTCACACAGTGGAATACTACATAGCAATGAGAAAGAATGAACTACAACTACATATAACAATATTAATGAATCTCACAAGCAATACTAAGCAAGAGAAGTTAGTCACAAAAGAATAAAAATGGTATGATTATGTTATACATAAAATACGAAAACAGGCAAAAATAATCTGTGCTTTTAGAAGTAATGACAGCAATGACCCTTGAAAGACAGCACAAGCCATGCTTCTGGGATTCTAGTAATATCCTGCTTTTGCTTTTAGGTATGATATTGGTTTGTAAAACTTCACTGAGCTGTACACTTGTATGTATACTTTTCTCTCTCTCTCTATATATATATATACATGTATATAACTTGAAATATATATAATGAATATCTTAACTATAAAAGTAATAACCTGCTATAAATATGTTACAAATTTAATTAGTTATCATATACATACATATACAATTTACTTTTTTTTTAATTTTTATTTTTTAAGTTGAGGGGTCACACTCCATCGCGCATGCTAGAGTACAGTGACACAATTACAGCTCACTGCAACCCCAAACTCCTGGGCTCAGACAATCCCTCTACCCCAGCTTCCTAAGTAGCTGGGACTATAGGCATGTGTCACCATACCAGCTAATTATTTTATTTATGTAGACAAGATCTCACTATATTGCCTAGACTGTTCTCAAACTCCTGGGCTCTAGTGATCCTCCCGCCTCAGCCTCAAAAGTGCTGGAGTTACAGGTGTGAACTACTGTGCCTGGCCACAAATTACTTTAAAAATCACCTAGTAACAGACTTCTGTATAGGAGCTATTTTTTTGCTATTTACAAATAATGCTAAGATACACAGCTCTTTGTCTATGTTAATCATATGTTGAAATTTATTTTCTTGACTAGATACACAGAAGTGGAATTGTAGCAGACAATGTTTTTCATCAAAGTTAGTGAAAGGCCAGCTCGGTGGCTCACACCTGTAATCGTAGCAATGAGTCCAGGGGTTTGAGACCAGCCTGGGAAACTTGGCGAGACCTCGTCTCTACAACAAATCAAAAAATTAGATGGGCGTGGTGGCGCATGCTTATACTTCCAGTTACTTAGAAGGCTGAGGTGAAAGGATTGCCTGAGACCAGAATGTTAAGGATGCAGTGGTGGTGAGCATGCCACCGCACTCCAGGCTGGGCAACAGTGAGACTCCTACACACACACACACACACACACACACACACACGCACGCACGCACACACACACACACACACACACACACACAATTAGTGAAAGGTAAAATATTGCTGGGCGCAGTGAATCATGCCTGTAATCCCAGCACTTTGGGAGATGGAAAGGATTACTTGGGAGGCTGAGGTGAGTGGATTGCCTGAGCCCACGGGTTCGAGACCAGCCTGGGCAACTTGGCGAGACCTCATCTCTACAATAAATCAAAAATTAGCTAGGCGTGGTAGTGTGCGCCTATAGTTCCAGCTACTTGGAAGGCTGAGGCGGAAGGATCGCTGCAGCCCAGCAGGTCGAGGCTGCGGTGGCCAGGAGCAGCCACTGCACTCCAGTCTGGACAACAGAGTGAGACTCCAACTCAAAAAAAAAAACAAAACAAAGGATTACTTGAGCTCAGGGGTTCGAGACAAGCCTGAGCAACATGGTGAAACCTCGTCTCTACAATAAATTAAAAAATTAGATGGGTGTGGTGGCACACGTTTATAGTTCCAGCTACTTGGAAGGCTAAGGTGGAAGGACCGCCTGAGGCCAGCAGGTCGAGGATACAGTGGCGGTGAGCATCCCACTGCACTCCAGCCTGGATAACAGAGTGAAACTCCAACTCAAAAAAAAAAAAAAAAAAGGCAAAATATTGCTGCAACATGAAAACAGAGGCTTGCAAAAGTAACAAAATGGACAACTTTTCCTCCTTTCTTTACTAGTCTTTTATTTTAGACAGTGTTACTTAATTAATGGATCCCTTTAGTAAAGCAAAACATCCATTGTCTGAAAGTCTAAGACAGGGAAAGCAGTATTAGACACCTAACAGGTACTAACACACACAAAAAAGGATTTCTAAATTGAATAAAAAATCTTAGGGTGTGGTGGCTCACACCTCCAGTTCCAGCACTTTGGGAGGTCAAGGTGGGAGAATCGCTTGAGCACAGGCGTTCAAGACCAGCCTAGGCAACACAGCAAGCCCTTGTCTCTACAAAAGATTTTTTTAAAAATTAGCCAGGCATGGTGGCACACAACTGAAGTCTCAGCTACTCAGGAGGCTGAGGCGGAAGAATCGCCTGAGCCCAATAGGTCAAGACTGGGATTAACTGTGATTTTGCCACTGTATTCCAGCCTGGGCGACAAAGTAAGATATCAACTCAAAAAAAAAAAAAAAGAAAAAGAAAGAAATTCAGGCTGCTCCAATCTGTTGCTCAATCTCTATTTCCATTTGCCCTACCCTATACCAGTAGTTCTTCCTGAGAATTTATTAGAAATACCAATTTTGGCCAGGTACAATGGCTCCTTCCTGTAACCCCAGTGCTTGGGAGGCTGAGACAGGGACTTGCTTGAAGCCAAGAATTAGAGACTAGCCTGGGCAACATAACTTGAGCCTGTCTCAATAAAAAAAGTTTAAAAATTAGCTTGGTGTAGTGGTCCTAGCTACTCAGAAATCTGAGGAGGAAGAATCATTTGAACCAAGGAATTCAACACAATCAGCTATGATCATACCACTGTTTTTGTTTGTTTGTTTGTTTCAGTGGGAGTCTCACTCCGTCAGGCCTGCAATTGCAGCATTTTGGGAGGCCAAGGCGAGAGGATTGCCTGAGCCCAAGGGCTTGAGACCAGCCTGGGCAACTTGGTGAGACCTCATCTCAACAATAAATCAAAAAATTAGCTGGGTGTGGTATGTGGTAGCACGTGCCTGTAGTTCCAGCTAATTGGAAGGCTGAGGCAGAAGGATCAACTGAGTCCAGTAGGTTGAGACTGCAGTGGCCATGAGTGTGCCCCTGCACTCTAGCCTGGGCGACAGAGTGAGACTCCAACTCAAAAAAAGAAAAAAAAAATTGGTATTCTGTAGTCCCAGCTACTTGGGAGGCTGAGGCATGAGGATCACTTGAGCACAGAAATTCAAGCCAAACCTGGGCAACAGAGTGAGACCGCCATGCCTTAAAAAAAAAAAAAAAATCATTGTGTTACCTTTTTTTTTTTTTTTTTTTGAGTTAGAGTCTCACTCTGTCGCCCAGACTGGAGTGGAGTGGCCGCTTCTGGCCACCACAGCCTCGACCTGCTGGGCTCCAGCGATCCTTCCGCCTCAGCCTTACAAGTAGCTGGAACTACAGGCGCGCGCTACCACATACTGGCTGATTTTTTTGGTTTATTGTGGAGATGAGGTCTCGCCAAGTTGCCCAGGCAGGTCTCGAACCCGTGGACTCAGGCAATCCACTCACCTCAGCCTCCCAAGGCGCAGGACTACAGGCTGAGCCACCAAGCCCGGCACTTTTTTTTTGAGTCAAGGGTCTCACTCTTTTGCCTAGGCTGGAGTGTAGTGGCACAATCATGGCTCACTGCAGCCTCAACCTCTTGGGCTCAGGCAATCCTCCCGCCTCAGTCTCCAGAGTAGCTGGGACTACAGGTGTGTGCCACCATGCCCGGTCTCATACTATTTTTGCTTTTTGAGTAGGAGTATCACTGTGTCACCCAGGCTGAAGTGCAGTGGCACACTGACAGCAACCGCAGCCTCAAGTGACCCTTCCACGTCAGCCTCCCAAGTAGCTGGAACTACAGATATGCCATCATGCCTAGCTTATTTTTTGATTTATTGTAGAGATGAGGTCTTGCCAACTTGCCCAGGCTGGTCTCGAATTCCTGGACTCAGGTAATCCTCTTGCCTCTGCCTCCCAAACTGTTGGAATCATAGGCATGAGCTACCACGTGCAGTCTCATATTCTTTATAATAAAGCAATTTAGATAAACTACTAGAATAGAGATTACAAATTTATAATATTAAAAAACAAAAGAGTTATTTTATTTTGGCTCAAGAATAACATATTGCATTATCACAACTATTTCTAAATCTGCAACATGCAATCAAAAAAAGAGTACAGTTACATAATTGTAACTCATTACAATAATATATGGTGCAAAAGCAGTTAACAGGAAGATCAAAGACATGGTAACCTCAGTCTTTTTAAAAAAATTGTTTTCTTTAGTTTTAACTCAGGAACCTCATAGATTTTCTTTCTTTTTTTTTTGAGTTGGAGTCTCACTCTGTTGCCCAGACTGGAGTGCAGTGGCTGATCCCGGCCACCACAGCCTCGACCTGCTGGGCTCCGGCGATCCTTCTGCCTCAACCTTCCAAGTAGCTGGAACTACAAGCACACTACCACGCCTAGCTAATTTTTGATTTATCGTAGAGATGAGGTCTCGCCAAGTTGCCCAGGCGGGTCTCGAACCCGCGGGCTCAGGCAATCCATTCACCTCAGCCTCCCAAAGGCGCAGGATTACACACTGAGCCACCGAGCCCCGGCTAGATTTTCATTTCTATAAGGTGATTTTTATTTTAATTCTATTATTTGATTATTTAATAAGGCAACAAACTAACCATTTCTATTTAAATAAACCTTATCTTCAAGATAAACATAGGAAAAATCCAAAGATGCCAAAACTCCTTCAGGAAAAGCAACCTACTGGAATGAATAGGTCAATAAATAAAACTATTTGCAGAATGGGATAGTTTGTCTATTTTCAGGTCATTAAGATATTTTTAAATATCCTGAAACCAAACCCAGACTCAAAAAGCAAAGCCATACCATTCACTGTGTTTACTTTATTTTTTATTTTTTATTTTTTTTGAGTTGGAGTCTCACTCTGTCGCCCAGATTGGAGTGCAGTGGCCGCTCCCGGTCACCGCAGCCTCGACCTGCTGGGCTCCGTCGATCCTTCCACCTCAGCCTTCCGAGTAGCTGGAACTACAGGCGCGCACTACCACACCCGGCTAATTTTTTTATTTTTATTGTAGAGATGAGGTCTCGCTGCCCAGGCAGGTCTTGAACCCGCGGGCTCAGGCAATCCACTCACCTCAGCTTCCCAAAGGCGCAGGATTACAGGATGAGCCACCGAGCCTGGCTCACTGTGTTTATTAAAAGACAATCTCGTACTAAGCCTAGCACAGTAAGAGAAGCCAAACTCACCCTAGTTTGACCTCATATTCAAAAACTGCCAAAGAATTTTTTATAGAAATAGCAACCAAGTGCTGCTTTTACCTACTACTCCAAGCAATAGAAAATAAAACAGAAGCTTACTAGATATTTCAGGGTCTAAATTTGTGAAATAAAATCCAAAAAAAGAATACGGGCAAAAGTTAGCAGCCTATTTAAACACAGAACTCCAAAATATAAGCATTTTAAAGATTTTGAATATCAAAGTAATCTCTTTCTAACATCAGTTCTCTCTATCCTTTTACCTTTCCCATGTCTTTTAAAACTTCATCTAATTCTCATTTTTTTAAAAGTGAAATTCTTTCTTTCTTTTTCTTTTTTTTTTCCATTCCTTTTTTTTTTTTGAGTAGGCATCTCACTTTGTCATCCAGGCAGGAATACAGTGGCAAAGTTCACAGCCACCAGTCTCAACCTCCTGGGCTCAGGTGATCCTTCTGCCTCAGCCTTCCAAGTAGTTGGAACCACAAGTGTGCACCACCATGCCTGGCTAATTTTAATTTATTGTAGAGACAAGGTCTCACCAAGTTGCTCAAGCTGGTCTCAAACCCCTGGACTCAGACAATCCTCTTGGCTTTGCCTCCCAAAGTGCGAGATTACAGGCGTTGAGCCACCACACCTGGCTAGTTCTCACACTTTCATCTGAGCAAAAATACATTAGTATAGTCTCTACAGGGAGCCATTCTAGTGACTTTTAGTAGAACTCTGAAATCTTCCTTTCCTACTGCTTTGCCCACAAAATGGTGGGGTTTTTTTGGTCCTGATCCCTGGCTGTAAAGATTTTTTTCTTTTCTTTTCTTTTTTTTTTTTGTTTTTTGAGTTGGAGTCTCACTCTGTCACCCAGACTGGAGTGCAGTGGCCGCTCCCAGCCACTGCAGCCTCGACCTGCTGGGCTCCAGCGATCATTCCACCTCAGCCTTCCCAAGTAGCTGGAACTACAGGTGCGCGCTACGACGCCCGGCTAATTTTTTTTTTTTTTAATTTGTTGTAGAGATGAGGTCTCGTCAAGTTGCCCAGGCGGGTCTCGAACCCGCAGCCTCAGGCAATCCACTCACCTCGGCCTCCCAAAGTGCTGGGATTACAGGCTGAGCCACCAAGCCCAGCCAAGATTTTTTTCAAAAGTGTTATCAAATCTAAAACAATTGGTTCCACTATAAATGTATATATAGATGCTCCTTGACTTATGCTGGGATTATATCCCAATAAACCCATTGCAAGCTGAAAATATTGTAAGCCAAAAATACATTTAAAATAACCTTACCTGCTGAACACTATAGCTTAGCCTAGTTTGAATGTGCTCAAAATGCTTATATTAGCCTAGAGTTGGGCAAAATAATCTAACACAAAGAATATTTTATAATAAAGCATTAACTAATTTATGTCATTTATTACATACAATACTGAAAGTGAAAAATGGAATGGTTGTATGAGTACTCGAAGTACAGTTTCTATGTGTATAACTTGTGCACCATCGGAAAGTCAAAAAATTGCAAGACCTTCATAAAACAAGGACCACCTGTTGGAGACTCTAACTTCAGCTGGTTCCCTACTGCCATTCTGGGATCCCAAAGATTATCTCTAGGATTATAAAGGAGTAAAAATAATACAGCTGGGCTTTGTGGTCATGCCTGCAATCCCAGTTATTTGGTAGACTGAGGCAGGAGGTTCACTTGAATCCAAGAGCTCGAGACCAACCTGGGCAACACAGACCCCGTCTCCAAACAAATAAATAAAAACAGGTTCTAATTAACAATACTATCCAAGTGCAGAATTCAAGTACTTCTCTCATTACTAAAAAGAGTTCAGGGAATTCAAGGTTGATTTGTCATGTCAAAAAAAAAAATCAATGTAATTTACCATATTTTAACAAGCTAAAAATACTCTACCATATAATCACTGCAGTAGGTGCAGAAAAAGTATTTGACAAAATCCAACAACCACTCATGATCGAAACTATCATAAAACTAGAAAAGAGGGAAAACTTACTCAACCTGCTAAATGGCAGCTATAAAAAATCTACAGCTAACATCAAATTTAATAATAAAAGACTTAATGCTTTCCTCCTAAGTGAAGAATAAGACAAAGATTTCAGCTCTCACCATTTCTATTCAATTTTGCACTAAAAGTCTTAATCAGTGAAATTAGGAAAGAAAAATAATAATAAAAGAAATACAAATTGGAAAGGAAGAAGTAACAACTGTCTTTATTCACAGATGATACAGTTGTTTATGTAGAAAATCCTAAGGAATCTAAAAAAGAGCGAATAGAATTAATATATGCATTCTGCAACATGGCAGACTACAAGATCAAAATACAAAAACCAACTGTATCTCTATATGCTAGCAAAGGACAACTGGGAATCAAAATTCCAAATACTACTTACAATAAAAAACACTCCTGGAACTAATAAGCAATTATAGCAAGGTTGCAGGATAGAAGGTTAATATATAAAGTTCAATTGTTTTCTTATATTCCAGCAATGAACAATTAGCACTTGAAAATAAAAACACAGGACCATTCACATTAGCACTAAAAAATGAAATACTCAGGTATAAAGTCAATAAATATGTAGAAAATCTATAGAAGGAAAACCACAAAATTCTGATAAAGAAATCAGAGGTCTAATTAATGTAGAGATATTCCATGTTCATGGATAGGAAGAATCAATATTGCCAAGATGTCAGTTATTCCCAACTTGGTATACAGATTCAATGTCATCCCAATCAAAATTCTGAAAGTTACTTTATGGGTATAAACAAACTGATTTTAAATGTATGTGGAAAGACAAAAGACTCAGAACAGCCAACACAATCTTGAAAAAGAAGAAAAGTTAGAGGACTAATACTATCTAACTTCAAGACTTACTATAAAACCACAGTCATCAAGACAGCATAGTACTGGCAAAAGAATGGAAAAATATATCAGTGGAACAGGATACACAGTCCAGAAATAGAACCATATAAATATAGTTGACTAATCTTTGGCAAATGGGTAAAGGCAATTCAATGGAGTAAACAGAGTATTTTCAATAGATGAGACAGAAAGAACTGGATATCTACAGATATATATATTGAAAAAAAAAAAAGCCAGGATGCAGTGGCTCTTGCCTATAATTCCAGCCCTTTGGGAGACTGAGGCAGGAGAATTGCTTGAGGCCAGGAGTTAGAGACCAGCCTGGGCAATATAGCAAAACCTTGTCTCTACAAAAAAAATAAAAAATTAATCAGGCATAGTGGTGTGTGCACGCAGTCCTAATGACTTGGGAGGCTGAGGTGGGATTGCTTGAGCTCAGGAGTTCAAGATTACAATGATCTTAATCCCACCCCACTGCTGCACTCCAGCCTGGGCAACAGAGAAAGACTCTGACACAGACTATACTGTCACAAAAACTGACTCAAAGAGGACCATAGACCTAAACATAACATTCAAAATAATAAAATTCCTAGATGACAATAAAGAAGAAAATCGGCTGGGTACAGTGGCTCAGTCTGTAATCCCAGCACTTTGGGAGGCCGAAGCCAGAGGATTACCTGAACCCGGGGATTGGAGACCAGCCTAGGCAACTTTGTGAGACCTTGTTTCTACAATAAATCACAAAAATTAGCCGGGCATGGTGGTGTGCATCTGTAGTTCCAGCTACTTGGAAAGGTGAGGTGGAAAAATTGCCTAAGCCCAGCAGATCGAGGCTGGGGTGGCAGTGAGCGTGTCACTGCTTTCCAGCCTGGGAGACAGCGTAAGATTCCAACTCAAAAAAAAAAAAAGGAAGAAGAAAATGTGCTACTTTGGTTTTAACAATTACTTTTTAGATCTAACAGCAAAACATTATCTATGAAAAAAAATTGATACATCGAACTTAATAAAGATTAAAAACTCTTCTATAAAAGACACTGTTTCTCTACTACCAGATAACTAACATGAACAGTTTTTATGTATTCCTTGCAAGAAACATTATGTTTTTTAGTCTGCATGTCTACATGTATTATTTTTCACTTCTTTATACAGATGGTTATATATTCAATATATATATGCTATTTTGCAGTTTTCTTTTAACTTTAGGTGTCTTATTGATCATTCATATTTATACATTGCTTTTGCATTCTCAATTTTACAACTGTATAGCATTCTATTATAAGTATTGGACACAATTTATTTAACCAAATCCTACTGATGGATTTATACTGTTTCCAATATATTGCTATTACCTATAATTTTGCAAAGATTAATCTGTATTTCCTAAATTTACAAGCCTGGGAGTAGACTAAATGCATAGAAAGGGGACTGCTAAGTCATAGAATATCTTAAAATTAAATTAATAAGTGTGAATTGCTTCCCCACAGAGGTTATACTAATTTATGCCCCCATAAAAAGTAAGATATGGTACTTCATGTAATTTTAAATTACATACATTTTATGAATAGGGTCGAGTACCTATGTGTAAGAAACATTAACATTTCCTTTCCTATGAAATTTCTATTTTTCATACTGCTCAATTTTTAAAAATTGGATCATTGATTTAATTATTCCTTTTATCATTATACAATATTCCTCTTTGTTCTTTTAATGCCTTAAGGTGTGAAGTATGTTTTATTTGACTTGGTATCAATATTGTGATTCTTATTCCTGGTACACCTTTGGCCATTTCTTTTTATTATTATTATTATTTAAGAGACAGGGTCTTGCTCTGTTACCCAGGCTGTAGTGCAGTGGTGAGATCATAGCTCACTGCACCCTCCTGGGTTCAAGTGATCCTCTTGCCTCAGCTCCTGAGTATCTGGGGCTAAAGGTGCTATCAATGCTATGATGCTCAGATAAGTAAAAGAAAATTTTTTTAGAGATGAGGTCTAACTATGTTGCACTCATCTGATCTTGAACCCCTAGCCTCGAGGGATCCGCCACCCCTCCTCCACCACCACCTCAGTCTCCCAAAATGCTGGGATTACAGGTCTCCTAAGCCATCACTGTCAAAGAATTCTAATTTGCGTAAATTTTTATTTGATTTATGTAGCTACTCCTTCCTCGAGGTAGAGCACAACTCCCTATTCCTGAAGTGTATGCTCCATAGAATGATTTCCTTCCAGAGACTATGATATGGAAAGGGGGGAAATAAAGACTAACTTTACAGTGAAGAAACCTGATACATTCTGCCTCAGCCTGATGATCAAGGTTCACATCAACTGTGATTAGTCATGTTGATAGTACAGACTGTTGGTAGTGCTGTGATGAAAATGGCACTTTATATCTATGCTCTTGTTCTTGAAAACCCACAACACACCCTGAATTGTTCCCCACCTCTTTTAAAATTAAAAATTAAAAAAAAGAAAACCCACAACATATCCAATTGTAAGAAATATATCAGAAAAATCTCAACTGAGGGGCATTCTACAAAATAGCTGACTGGTGTACCTCAAAATTGTCAAGTTCCAGAATCATGGGAAGTCTGAGAAATAGCCAAGAGGATCCTAAGGATGCATGCCCATGAAACGTAATGCAGTATCCTGGATGTGCTTTCCCGGGACAGAAAAAGACGTTAGCTAAAAACTAAGAAAATTTGAGTAAAGTATGGACTTTAGTAATATTAATGTATTGATACTGATGCATTAATTGTAAAAACTGTATCACACAGTTTTGTAACATATTAAACTGAGTGAAGGGCATAGAGGAACTCTCTGTACCACCTTTGCAAATTTTCTATGAACCTAAAACTGTTCTAAAATTAAGTTTACTAAGAAGGAAAAAGAGCCGGGCTCGGTGGCTCAGCCTGTAATCTCGTGCCTTTGGGAGGCTGAGGCGAGTGGATTGCCTGAAGCCATGGGTTCGATACCCGCCTGGGCAACTTGGCGAGACCTCATCTCTACAATAAATCAAAAATTAGCCAGGCGTGGTAGCGTGCACCTGTAGTTCCAGCTACTTGGAAGGCTGAGGTGAAAGGATCGCCGGAGCCCAGCGGGTCGAGGCTGCGCTGGCTGGGAGAGGCCACTGCACTCCAGTCTGGGCGAGAGAGTGAGACTCCAACTCAAAAAAAAAAGAAGAAGAAAAAAGAAAGATGTGACAAATGCTATCAAGTTGAAGAAAGTGTTTTTTCTTTTCTTTTCTTTTCTTTTTTGATGAGTCAGGGGCTCACTCAAGAAAAAGAGAGAAATTGTATCTTCTAACCAACCAGCTATAATTGGGGTTCCCCCAAATACCTACTGAGGTTCAGTTAATTTACTAGAATAGCTCAAAGAACTCTAGCAAAAAGTAAACTATTTATGTTTATCAGCTAATGACTAAAGGATATAACAAGGTTACAGATGAACATCTGCATATGGCAAGGTCTGGAAAGGTCCCAAGCACAGAAGGGTCTGTCCCCAAGAAGTTGGGGTGACCATCCTCCCAGTATGAGGATGTGTTTGCCAGTCTGGAAGCTCTCCAAGCCTCATAGTTCAGGGATTTTTATGGAGGCTTCTCCACATAGGTAAGATTAATTATTAACTCTATTTTCAGGCCCTCTTCCATCTCCGATGAACAAAAGGCAGGGTGAAAGTTCCAAGCTTACGATCATGACTTGGTCTTTCTGGTGACCAGCCCCAATCCAGGAGCCCTCCAAGAGTTCCCTTACTAGAACAAAAGACACTCCTATCACTCAGGAAATTCCAAGGGATTTAAGAGCTCTGTATCAGATGCTCCTATCACTAGGAAATTTCAAAGGTCTTGGGAGTTCTGTGTTAAGAACCGGGATCAAAGACCAAATATTAGAACAAAAGATTCTACTATCTACAAGAGTCTCAGGAATCAGGGCAGAGAACAAATGATTCTTCAAGCATGCCTATAGCTCAGGAAATTACAAGGGTTTTTGGAGCTCAGTGCCAGGGACCAATATATATACAGCCATATGTTTTGAGAAATGTGTTGTGAAGTGACTTCATTGTTGTGCAAACTTCATAGAGTGTGCTTACATAAACCTAGATGGTCTAACCTACTATATACCTAGTCTCTATGGTATAGCCTATTGCTCCTATGCTGTAAAGCTGTATAGCATGTTACTGTACTGAATACTGCATGTGTATTTCATCACTGGACAGGATTAACAGAATGATGATAACAGAAAAAAAAAAAGTTAACTGAAGATAGATCATACA
Source organism: Carlito syrichta (assembly GCF_000164805.1). Lineage (NCBI taxonomy): Eukaryota > Metazoa > Chordata > Mammalia > Primates > Tarsiidae > Carlito > Carlito syrichta. The sequence continues at coordinate 706,612 of NW_007253569.1, read as the reverse complement.
AAATCAAATGTGAAAAACACAGAGGGAAATGGTGAGGGGGGAAATGAACCTAACTTCGGGACCCACAGGGCAGCAGCAAAAGATATAACATACATGAAATTAAAGTCCCAGAAGGAGAGGAGTAGAACAGGTAAGGGAAAAAACTGCACCTGTAATAGCAAAAATTTTCTCAAATTCAGACATAACTTTAGAAGTTCAGTGTACCCCAAGCAAAATAAATACAAAGAAAACTATGCCTAGGCACATCAGAGTCAAATGTTAAAAACCAAAGGCATAATTATGATTTGTCATTTTATATTTAATATTACTGCTTTAATATAGATTTTTTTTAAAGCTTAGTTACATAGCCTAAAGAAATCAACTTCCAAAATTCAAATCGCTTTCCAAAAGAAATATCAGTGTGGCTGAAGTATAGTGGGCATAAATAAGAGTGTCAGCCAGGTGTGATGGCTCAGCCTGTGATCCCAGCACTTTATACACTTTATATGTATCATAAATAAAAAACAACAAAAAGGACTACAATATTCAATAATAAAATTTTTAAAGTTCAATAAATTATGACTCACAAACACAAGGAAATAGCATGCAGCTATAAGAATGGTATTTATGAAGACTGTCAAAACATGGAGAGTGATTTTTTTTGATTTAGACAAAAAGCAAAACAGAAGCTGGGTACAAAACAGAAGCTCATGCCTATAATTCCAGCACTTTGGGAGGTGGAGGCGAGAGGATTGTCTGAGCTCAGGAGTTTCAGATCAGCCTGAGCAACATGGCGAGACATGGGCTCTACAAGAAATCAAAAAAATTAGCCAGGCGTGGAGGCACGCACCTGTGGTTCCAGCTACTTGGAAGGCTAGGATGGAAGGATCACCTGAGCCCAGCAGGTTAAGGCTAGGGTGGCTGTGAGCGTGTCACTGCACTTCAGCCGGGGTGACAGAGTGAGACTCCAACTCAAAAAAAAAAAGAGCAAACAGAAAACTATATACTAGCTTTGTAGTTTTAAAACACAAATGTATATATTCAATGAAAAATAATAAACAAAAAGAAAAGACTATGTTAGAATGGTAGACTTTTTTCCTATTTTTCAAAGTTTTGATACCATTATCACACCATTATTTCAATTAAGAAAAATGCTTTTCTACGTCTCACTTCCAATACAACTCCTGTCTTGGGCCTGTAATAAATATTCACTGAATTTCACCAATTACAAAAATAATTTTAGAAATCTCTTTTCCAAATCCTGTTGACTCATTTAATGTGAAGCTTCTCCTACTGTCATCAGCTCAAGGGATAGTAACAATTTTCTTTAAACAGGGCTGTTTAAGCCAGGCACAGTGGTGAACACCTACAGGCCCAGCTGATTGGGAGGCTGAGGCAGAAGGACTGCTTGAGTCCAGGAGTTCAAGACCAACCTGAGCAACATAGTAAGAGTCCCATCTCAAACAAACAAAAACACCGTATAGCTATTTCTAAACCAGATCTCTCTAGTCCAAACTTTCTTAAATGATTCTCTGTCTCCATCTTCTCCATTTATTTTATAAAGTTAAACAGAGAAGGTTTTACTCTAAACTTCACTGATAGTTCACCTGTCCAGGGCTGAATTTTATAACTAGCTTACTTACCCTCAGATGTCTATTCTACCGACAAAAACAACCTTCCTCACTTAAACCCTCATTCTCTTTTTTTGTTTTCTTTCTTTTAAAGGTATTTTTATTATCTTTTTTATTTTTTGAGTCTTACTCCGTCACCCAGGCTGGAGTGCAGTGGCTCAATCATGACAGTCTTCATAAATATCCCCAAGTAACTGGACTATAGGCATACTTGACTAACTTTATAGATTTTGAGTAGAGACAAGGTCTCAAGGTCTTGCTATGTTGCCTAGGCTGGTCTTAAACTCCTGAGCTCAAGCAATCCTCCCACATTGGCCTCTCGAAGTGCTGGGATTACAGGCATAAATCAACGTACCTGGCCTGAAGGCATTTTTCTTTTCTTCTCTTTTTTTTTCCTTCAGTCAGAGTCTCACTCTGTCACCCAGGCTGGAGTGCAGTGGAACACTCACAGTTACCCCAGCCTTGACCTGGGTTCAGGCAATCCTTCCGCCTCAGCCTTCCAAATAGCTGGAACTTCAGGTGCATGTCACCACGTCAACTAATTTTTTTGATTTATTGTAGAGACATGGTCTCGCCAAGTTGCCCTGGCTGGTCGTTCCCTTGGGCTCAGACAATCCTCTCGCCTGGTCTCCCAAAGTGCTGGACTGAAGGCATTTTTCAATGTCACCTTTCTCCTTTATGACTTGCTATCCTGTCTCTTGCTTTTTTAAATTTTTATTTTACCTTTTTTTTTAAATTGGAGTCTTACTCTGTTGCCCAGGTTGGAGTACAGTGGCACACTCACGGTCGGTCACCTCAGCATCGACCTGCTGGGCTTCAGTGATCCTTCCGCCTCAGTCTTCCAAGTGGCTGAAAATACAGGAATGTGCTACCAAGCCCGACTAACTTTTTATTTATTGTAGGGATGAGGTCTCGCCAAGTTACCCAGGCTGGTCTCGAACCCGCGGACTCAGGCAATCCACTCACCTCGGCCTCCCAAAGTGCTGGGATTATAGGCTGAGCCACTGAACCTGGCCTATTTTAATTTTTATAGAGACAGAGTCTCGCTATTTTGCCCAGGCTGGTCTCGAACTCTTGGTCTCAAGTGATCCTCCTGCTTTGGCCTTCCAAAGTGCTGGAATTACAGGTGTGAGCCAAAGTGCACAGCCCTGTCCCTTATTATTTTCCAGATTGTTGCACCACTCCATCCCCCTCCCATTAATCAATATAATAGTTTTCCAAGTCTACCAGGCCTGTGGTTCCCAAGTCCTTCCCCTGACCTGAATATTACATTTTATTACAACAGAAATTCCCAAGCATGTGCTGTGAATAGCCAATGGGTATACAAAGAAACTGATTCCCTTAGCCATCGGGGCAGCTGAGAGTGGCCTGGGGCAGCTGGAGCTTCTAAATAGCTTACCTCTGACCTTAACCAAATCTTGTTTAGCCCTAGTGTAGCCCACAAATGTTATCATTTTCTATGCATATCACCAGGTGGGAAAAAAATGGAAGAGAATCAAGGCTTAAAGTATCTCTTATATGACTCCATGATACACAATTCCCATGAACTATTAATATTATTAAGCTATATATTTTCATACTGAAACACATATTTCTCTAGCCTTCACTCTACCTTAGCCCTTTGAGGACTGATGTTTCCCTCATAGTTATTTGTATTGTAATGGCATACATTTTGTTTCTACCCTTTGAATGGAAAATTTCAAACATATGCAAAGGAAAAAAGAAAGGAATAATAAAACCCCACACACATATCACCCAGCTTAAACAATTAATCAATTTACAGATAATACTTTTTTATCTATAATGCCTCCTTCTCCTAGTGGATTATTTTGAAGCTAATTTCAGAATCATTCCATCATATCATTCCATCTATAAATATTTCAACATGCATGTCTACATACTAAAAGATACTGTTCAAAGAGACATATTGAAAGATACTGCTTGTTCCTCATAAATTCTTATACTGGTGGACCAGGTTTCTGATATAAGTATTTCCCAGTAAGTCATTTATTAGTCAAAGGAACCTTTTTTTTTTTTTTTTTGGAGTCTCACTGTCACCCAGGCTGGAGGCAGTGGCATGCTCATGGCCACCGCAGCCTTGATCTGCTGGGCTCAGGCAATATTCCTGCCTCCCTTCCCAGTAGCTGGAACCACAGGTACGTGTTACCACTCCTGGCTAATTTTTTGATTTATTGAAGAGACGAGGTCTCACTAAGTTGCCCAGGCTGATCTCGAACCCCTAAGCTCAGGCAATCCTCTTGCCTTTGCCTCCCAAGGTGCTGGGATTAGAGGCATGAGTCACCTCGCCTGGCAGGAAGTTGTGTGTGTGTGTGTGTGTGTGTGTGTGTGTGTGTGTGTGTGTGTGTGTGTGTGTGTGTGTGTGTGTGTGTGTGTATGTGTGTGCAGAAAAATATATAGGAAACATATAAATGTATTTTCCCTACTATACTTCCTTACGATAAACTACTTGAAAGTAAAGATTTCTCAAGAGAGAAAAAAGCAGTCTGAACAGTTTCAGTTATGATAGGATCATTGAAAAAGGATTAGAGACCTCTTTGGAAAGAGCAAAATCACACACAAAAACCCTCCGCTTCTCAGAGGAAAATGACCTTCATCCAACATAAGTCATTTGGTATGGGAAAACATGCTAATATTATATAATTATAATTATAAATAAAGTAATTCATGTACCTGTATGAAATAAACAAAATAAAACTAGCTTAATTCAGAAAATTTTAACTCAATGATCCTTACCTTTTGTTGGACTGAGATTCTGATCTATAAATCCTCTTAGTTCTGCATTTGTGGAAGTTAAACCAACCTGAATAAAATAGTTTTAAAAAGTTAAAAATAGGATCTTAAAGCATTATTTGATCACTTAATAAGCTATTTTATACCTTCCACCAGATGTCCACATCAAATATCATATACAGTCATATAAAAATGAATTATGTTAATCACAGAAGTATTATTAAAATGTTGCCATATTGCTTAAAATGGGAGAAATATTATCTAGTTTATGATCAAAATTAATGATATACTATTACTTATAAGCAGAACTGAGATCTATAGACTTCACTGATAGTTTTTTGATAGCAACCAATATGGCAGCTATGAAGTTGCCAAGAGATATTTCAAAATTCCATCCTCACTGCTACCCTTAGTTTTCCTGGTTTTTTGTTTGTTTGTTTGTTTGTTTGTTTGTGTTCTGAGTCAAGAGTCTCACTCTGTTGCCCAGACTGGAGTACAGTGGCACGCTCACAGCCACCACAGCTGCAACCTGCTAGGCTCAGGTGATCCTGATGCCTCAGCCTTCCAAGTAGCTGGAATTAAAGGCATGAGTCACCGCACCTGGCTAGTTTTCCTGTTCTTAATCACTGTCTATAATGCTTTTAGCACTATGACTTGTAAGAAATCAAATAAAGACTATTAACACCACAATGTAGAAGTGAAGTACACTGGCCTCAAGTCCGACTGGTTGGGTTCATGTTCTGGGTCATCAGGCCTATGAAGTGTGTGGCCTTGGTCAAGTCATGCAATTTCCTCATCTGTAAATTGGAGGGGGACACCAATACTTACCAATTCAGGTTTGCTATGAAGATTAAATGAGATAATTCATATATAGTGTATAGCACAGTACTGGGTTCTGGGTTCTGCTCAATCCATGTTAACATTCATTACTGTTGGTATCATACTTGAGGGACTAATCTATAGCAAGTATGTTTACAATCTACCTTTAGATAATTTTTTTCTTTCTTTTTTTTTGAGTTGGAGTCTCACTCTGTCGCCCAGGTTGGGGTGCAGTGCACAGCCACTGCAGCCTCAACCTGCTGGGCTCGGGTGATTCTTCTGCCTCAGCCTTCCAAGTAGGAGGAACTACAGGCGCACGCCACCACACCCAGTTTATTATTTGTTTAATTTATTGTGGAGACGAAGTCTCACCAAGTTGCCCAGTCTGGTCTCAAACCCCTGAGCTCAGGCAATCCTCTCCCCTTGGCCTCCCAACATACTGGGATTATGGGCTTGAGCCACTGTGCCTGGGCTAGATAATTTATTTCATTTCATGTACTCTACACTGTACGACTTGGCATCACAGAGCTGAATATGGTCATATCATCAAATGGAATTTCAGAAATACAAAGACTGGAGGGAAAAAAAACCCTCCATTTTTGGAAACCTGGCAGAATGCATCTAATAAACAGTTTTATCATCACTATTCAATTATTGTTTTAAGCACTGAAGATTTGTCATCTTGAAATATTGCAAGTTTGTGATATTACACAAGTTTGTAACATTACAAGTTTATAGTTTGCTGCTGCAAACATTCTTTCAAGGTACTACTGGACTGACAGGATTTTTAAAATATTAAGGTATCACTGACATAAAACTGTATGTATTTAAGGTATACAACTTGTGTTTTGATATACATACACAGGCCAGGCACGGTGGCTCACGCCTGTAATCCCAGTACCTTGGGAGGCCAAGGCAAGAGGACTGCCTGAGCTCAGGAGTTCAAGACCAGCCTGGGCAACTTGGCAAGATCTCATCTCTACAATAAATCAAGAAAAATTAGCTGCTGTGGTGGTATAATCCTGTAGTTCCAGTTACTTGCAAGACTGAGGCAGAAGAACCGCCTGAGCCCAGCTGGTCGAGGCTGTGGTGGCTGTGACAGTGCCACTGCACTCCAGCCTGGGCGACAGAGTTAGACTCAGACTCAAAAAGGAAAAAAGAAGAAGGAGACAAAAAAGATATACATACACATTGTGAAATGTTCACCACAATTGAGCTAACTGATATATCAATTACTGCTACATAGTTATCATTGTGGAGGCATGTGTGCTGAGATTTAATTTAAGATCTATTCTCTTTGCAAATAACAAGTGGACAATACACTATTGTTAACTATCATCACCATGCTGTACAGCATATCTTCAGTCATTTGAAAGGATTTTAAAACACACAAAGCTTTATAACTTTATATCTGTATATTTGTCTTATTTTTTAAAATACCCACTGCTTTAACATTATATGTTCTCATTTGATACTTTACAATTTCATAATGTAATTATTTCATTATTTGGTAATTCAAAAACTTTACTAATAGTTGTTTCTTTTTGCCAAGAATATTTCCACATATCGTTCAGATCGCAGACAAGCAATTCGAATGCAAATCTATCTCTGGCATCTAATAGCATCAACTTTTTTATTTTTAAAGTCACAGTCTCACTCTGTCACCCAGGCTGGAGTGCAGCAGCATGCTCATGGCCACTGCAACCTTGACCTCCTGGCTAAGGCAATCTTTCCACCACAGCCTACCAAGTAGCTGGAACTACAGGTGCACGCCACCACACCCAGCTAATTTTTTTATTTATTGTAGAGACAAGGTCTCAACAAGTTGTCTAGGGTGGTTTCAAACCCTTGAGCTCAGGCAATCCTCTTGCCTCTGCCTCCCAAAGTAAGGTATTACGGTCGTGAGCCACTGTGCCCGGCTTAATAGTGCCAGATTTTGATGACAGCAACTGGGACCAAGACATCTAGAAAATGGCTTCCTAATGCTATGTAGATAATGATATAGACACTTAACTTTGTCTAGCTTCTTATAAGTACTCAACCAAAATACTTCGCAACAAAATTTGCAATAACCACATAACATGGTTATTCAAAGTTGCTCACAAATAATATTAAATACTCAATTTGTTGAAGAGTTTACTGTGGTATATCTAATATGCCCCCCTCTTTGAACTCTTCTGCTATAAAAAGAAGAAAAAGGCAAATTGCTGGTGTTCTACTTTAAAATGAAAGCAAAGAAGGAAATTCAGCCTTTAATATACTCTATGCTGATACATTGCAACCATTTAGTCCATGTATTACAATAACTTCAGAAGGATCAGTTTAAACCTTTTTGTTATTGTACAACAATAACGGCACAAACCTCAGCTAAAACCACATATTTACAGTAGAGAGTTCGGTTACTGGGTTACTGTTATGCTTAAACACCTGCTCTCAATGTCCAACTTCTAGAGAGAAGCAGCAAATAAATTTGGAAACTTTTCAAGCAGCTGAACACCTGCACCCTAATAACCAACAAATAATACTCTAAAAAGACAAACGTCAACTGTGAATTAATATTGTATGCTAATTTTGGTGTCACAGATGGAGAGGAGGTGTTTGAATTTAAAGCTTATATAAATACTACCAAAATCCATTTAATTAAAACTTCAAAAGATGTATTCATTTCTGCTATCATAAACACTTTGAAGTTTAAAGGTTCAAAGAAAAAACATGATTTGAAAGTAGAAAATGTAGGCTAGTAAAGGCTTTTTCTTTTTTTTAGAGACAGTGTTTCACTCTGTTGCCCAGGCTGGAGTGCAGTGGCACGATCATGGCTCATCGCAGCCTCGATCTCCTGTGCTCAGATGATCTTTCCACCTCAGCTTCCTGGGACTACAGGCAAGCACCTCGATGCCCTGCTAATTTATTTATTTATTTTTAAAATTTTTATTTACTTAATTTATTTTTGAGTCAGAGTCTCACTCTGTCACCCAGGCTGGAGTGCAGTGGTACCATCACGGCTACTCTAGCCTTGACCTGCTGGGCTCAGGCGATCCTTCCAACTCAGCCTTCCAAGTAGCTGGGTCTACAGGTATGTGTCACCATATCTGGCTAATTTTTTTAAATTTTACTGTAGAAATGAGGTCTCACCATGTTGCCCAGGTTGGTCTCAAACTACTGGGCTTAAGCAATCCTCTCACCTTGACCTCCCAAAATGCTGAAATTACAGGGATGAGTCATCACACCCAGCCTAATTTTTAATTTTTTATAGAGACAAGGTCTTGCTATGTTGTCCAGGCTGGTCTCAAACTCCAGAGTTCAAGCAAATCTCCCACATCAGCCTCCCAAAGTGCTAGAACTACAGGTATGAGCCAGGCAGGCATTTTAAAATATTTGCTATTCTTTCCTTACTCTACATATTTTTAAAGGACCTATTTCTGTTTGTTTTTCTGAGAAAAGAATTTGGTTTTATTACTTTTTTTTTTTTTTTTTTTTGAGTAGGAGTCTCACTCTGTCGCCCAGGCTAGAGTGCAGTGGCACGCTCATGGCCACCGCAGTCTCAACCTGCTGGGCTCAGGCGATCCTTCCACCTCATCCTTCTAAGTAGCTGGAACTACAGGCACATGCCACCAAGGCTGGCTATTTTTTTTTTTTAATTGTAGAGATGGGGTCTTGCCAAGTTGCCCGGGCTGGTGTCAAACTCGTGAGCTCAGGCAATCCTCTCACTTCACTCACCCAAAGTACTGGGATTATAGGCATTAGCCACTGCACCTGGCCTTATTACTTTTAAGCAAGAAATAGACAAATAAAAATTGTTTCTAGTAAAGGGTAAAGTGGACTAGCTTTAATGAATAATTTGAAATTTGTATAAATTTTGGGTGCTCCACTTTTTAAGTAGCTTTATTAAATTACCTTTATATTTTCGTGATAATTTAATCATGAAACTCTTCTTACAAATAATGTAGATAAGTTCTAGGCTAAGTGTAAAAATGACCTACATTTTATTTTTTATTTTTTATTATTTATTTATTTATTATTTTGAGTTAGAGTCCCACTCTGTCGCCCAGACTGGAGTGCAGTGGCCGCTCCCGGCCACCACAGCCTCAACCTGCTGGGCTCCGGCGATCCTTCCGCCTCAGCCTTCCAAATAGCCGGAATTACAGGCACGCGCTACCATGCCCGGCTGATTTTTTTGATTTATTGTAGAGATGAGGTCTCGCCAAGTTGCCCAGGCGGGTCTCGAACCCGTGGGCTCAAGCAATCCACTCACCTCAGCCTCCTAAGGTGCGGGATTACAGGCTGAGCCACCGAGCCCGGCTATGACCTACATTTTAATGAGCAAGAGAAAAAAGTGAGCTCATATTTCATGTTAAACTTTTTGTCTAATCTGGGCCTAAGGAAAATTCAGGTATTCCTCTGAATTTTTTTTCAATGTTTTTTAAAAAATAAATTTTATGTGTATATTTAAGGTTTACAACATTATAAGATACATATATATAATAAAATGGTTATTATAGTGGAAAAATATCTGGGTATTCCAATGCCTTCTTACATACTAAAAGCAGTCACTAAATGTCTGTTAAATTAAAAAAAAACCTAAGTTCAATTTTTAAGAATCAAATCATATTCCTCAATAACATTATAATTTTATAATATCAATAATATTAATACTATTTTTAAAATTATAATGATTTATCAACATAATTGATTAAATTATAATTTGCTAACACTAATTAACATTTCTGATTGACATAACATAACTGAAAGAAAAAAGGATTCACAGTGAATGAAGCTAAACTCTACCTTTGACAGGCAAGGTGATCTTGGAACAATCACTACAAAACAGAAATAAAATATATATGCACGATGAATTCAAAGAGTTTTTTGGGCCAAATTAAATGATTATGTGAATTTATGTGAATTAAATGATTATGTTAATGGCAAAGTAATATTCAAGTGTGGGTTTTTATTCAAATGGCAATGGCTTCCAACACTTCAACCCTGACATAAACCATGTACAGAGAAATACAAATGACTGACAAACATACACAATGCTAGCTTAATCTACCTAGTAATCAGAAAATGTAATAGACTGCACTTTTTTTTTTTTTTGCTGATTAGACTGGCAAAGATTAACAAGAAATGGCAGTCTCATACACCACTATTATGTATATACATCTATATAATCTTTCTAAAATGCAATTTAACAGTATGAATCAAATGCTCCCAAAAAAAATCATACACACTTTGGCTCAGTAGTTTCGTAAGACCTTGCCTCATGGAAGTAACATGATGAGTGAGCAAAAAAAACAAGTATGTTCAAAAATGGAAAAAAAATGGAAGTAACTTAATCGTCAAGGTTAGAAAACTGGTATAATGTCTGTATAATAGGTAACATACAATAACTACTTAAAATGATGTTACAGGGATATCAAGAAAAGACAGTCATCACATAAATTAAGCTAAACAGTATGACTTCATTTTTCTTAAAATATATATATAACGTCCATATATTTCGGTTGCTATATATACATATTTGTATATATACCAGATGTCTTCCTAGACAAAATTTTCCTGATAATCCCTAGGCTGGCTATTTTTTCTTTTCTTTACTGTATTTTCTATAATAAGTATTACAGTTTGTGTATGTATGTATGTATGTATTTATTATAAGTCAGGGTCTCATTCTGTCACCCAGGCTGGAGTACAGTGGCACGATCATGGGTCACTGCAGCCTCAACCTCCTGGACTCAAGTGATCCTCCCACCTTAGCCTTCCAAGTAGCTGGGGCTACAGGTGCATGCCACCATATCTGGCTAACTTTCTGATTTTTTGTAGAGACGGGTCTCATTATATTACCCAGGCTGGTCTCAATCTCCTGGGCTCAAACAATCCTCCCGCCTCGCACTCCCAAAGTGCTGGGATTACACGCATGAGCCACCACTCCTGACTGTTTTGCGTAGGGTTTCTATTACCTGCCACCATTCAGAGACCTAGTATGGCATAGATAAGGCAAAAGTAACTCTTCACAAAAAAAAAAAACAAAACTGTTTTCATGACATGTTTAATAATGTCTCCACAAGAAGGCAATCTCTTCCATGTCTCAGCATCATGCAAAACAATTGAACACTCCTTCCTTGAAGCACTTCCTTCACTTTGTTTCCAGATCATCAAGACAATTCCTTTCTTCTGTCTTTCTAGCCATTGAGTCTCCTTTGCTGCTTCTCTCTGTCCATCTTTATGCTGAAGAACCTCTGTGCTCAGACCTTGGGCCTCATAAATATATTCTCTATCCATGCATACACTATAATCTCATGTAGTCCCACTGCTTTAAAATACTTTTCATAGGAAACGGCTCCTAAATTTCTACCTCCATCCCTCATCTTTCCCCTGAGCTCCAGAGTCTCTAATCATACTGCCGAGCCAGTATCTCTACTAGGATGTTTATAGGTTCCTCAACTTTATTATGTCCAAAACAGAGTTTTTAAGTTGATCACAAAATCCTATACCTCCCCAGAAGTTCCTCTTCTCATTTAATAGCACAGTCATTTATCCAGTTGCACAAGCCAAATACTGAGACATCTCTTGTCTTCTTTCCTGTTTCTATAATCCTAATGACTCAATACATCCTGATGACTGTCCCTAAATGATAATGAAGCAAAATCTGTATCTGCTTATAGCTACTAATGCACATTGAAAGCAAAGTTCTGAATAGTAACTCCAAATAAGAAAACAGAGATAATGTCGTAAGGGCCTGTTTGTGGACGCTATGTTTTAGCTGTATAATGGGCAATATTTGGGCCTATTTGTCTGACTCACAAGAACCCTTTAACATCTCTCCCCACACACTGTGCTGGTCCCCAGCAGCCATTTTGCACAACATGATACTTGCTTCTTCTGGTCACAATGAACCAAACCAGTGAACGTCAGACTTAAGCTGTGCCAGAGGTCCTTCCCAAGGGGTCTGAAACTGGAGCTGACACAGGCAGGATGTGTCAGGCTGCCTCCCTCCCATGCTGGCTGGAAAACTGAGGATGATGATTCGCAGAGAGGGAAAAATGAAGCAGATGCATAGTAACAAGCAGAGAGATGAGAGACGGAAACCAAGCACTGCTTCAGCTCCTGGTGGAGTTCCAGCTTCAGGACCTGAACCTCTCTGAGGGCCCACTAAGTTCCCCACTCTTGAATTCCTTGAGACAATCTGTACCTTTATAATAATAACCTCCTTTTATGCTTAATTCCCAAAGATTTTTATGTAATAATATGGGAACAGTAAAGAAATAATAAATTATTTCCCTATTCATCTTATGGCATACTATTTATTTTATGGCATAATTCTATACCATAACTGGGAACAAAATCATTAATACAGGATGACAATGAGAATGTAACTTGAAGGGAGGGGGATTCAGAAATGATAGCCTCAAAGAGAGGAAAGAAATTCAGTAACCTCTCCAAACATCTAAAATCTAATGTTCCTTCAGGAACCATCTGGAAGATAGCAAGCTTCTTTTGAACAACATCTGAGTATACACATTTCCCCAAGTATGTCCAAAAGGAAAAATTAGGCCAAAGGATACAGTGATTTGCTCAATCAATAAGGCCAAATAACCCTCCAGTAAGTACCAAAGAAAATGTATTCAAGTACCCAAACCCAAAGAGGGGTGGGAAGCTTTCTGGAGATAGCAATTGCAGCTGTTGAGAAGTAGCAACTTGGCATCCATTTACAAGAATGTTCCATGTTCATTAGAATACTGTATTTAACAGCATGAAAGTTTATCTCATACTCTGTATAAACAAAAACTACTATAAATCCATACGAGGAAACTAAATTTGAGTAACCAGAATGATGAGAAAATATGTAGGAAAAATAAACAGCTCACTTTGAAAAACACATTGAAACATTTGCAAATACTTACATTTTTTGCCGTCATGTCAAACTGTATTCTATTTAAGATTCTGTAAAGCCATTAAAAAACAAACAAAAAGTAAAACCAAAAAAACTTCGTCTTCGATAATTCTTTAAAAGAACAACCTGTTAAAGGAAAAAAAGAGGGAATAGTAATGTAGTAATAATAATAGGAAACACTTATGTCACATTTACTATGTGACATGCACTGTTCTCTAAGTGAATTATCTAAACTAATTCTCACAATAACACTTTGAGATATGTACCATTTTAATCCCCATTTTCCAGATAAAAACTGGGACACAGAGAGGTTAAGTCATTTGACCAACTCAGCTCACAAATGATGGAGTCTAGGCTTTGAAACAGTATCATTCTATGTAGCTTTAGAAACACCAGGGCTTCTTGGAGAAATGGCTGATTCTAGTACAAGACAAACCTAAAACTTCTGATTGAACCTCAAGTGAGAAAGGACTCAAAAAATGGTGACAGCATCAAAAGGAGATAGGCACTAGCTTACAGGACCTACAACTAGGCATTAGGGACAACTGAGCACCAGAGTATATAATGACAGTAGCAGATTAAAAACCCATTGACTAGCCAGGCTTGGTGGCTCAGTCTATAATCTCGTGACTTTGGGAGGCTGAAGTGAGTGGACTGCCTGAACCCACAGGTTCAAGACCCGCCCGGGCAACTTGGTGAGCCCTCACCTCTAAAATAATCAAAAAATTAGCTGGGTGTGGTAGCACACACCTGTAGTTCCAGCTACTTGGAAGGCTGAGGCGGAAGGATCGCCGGAGCCCAGCAGGTTGAGGCTGTGGTGGCCGGGAGCGGCCACTGGACTCCAGTCTGGGTGACAGAGTGAGACTCCAACTCAAAAAAACCCAAAAAAACCCATTGACTAAAAAAATAATCCAAGATTACTGGGGATAACAGGGGAGAAGAGAAAGCTCTTCTTTGTACTAGAAAGTCAACTAATAAAGACAAATGAATGATACAGTTATTAGTAAAACCTCCATTATGTAACTATCATAATAATTGATAAGGAAAGAATCACTACTCAAGAATCACTAGTCAGTGAAAGTGTGGCAAAAAACAGCCTTTAAATATCTCCCTATAAAATACCTATTAATTCACATTTTCCAGTGAAGAAACCTGGCATAAACCACTTCCACCAAGTGATCTAAGTTGCTAATAATGAGGCAAACCAACACTTGTCTCTTCAAGTACACTGAGATGAATACAATATAACTTCTGAGCTATTTCTGCCCAAAAGGCAAAATTCAAATCTAATCAAGAGGAAATATCAGAGAAATCCAAATTGAGGGACAGTCCAAAATCACCATCTGAACTCTTCAAAAACATTAACGTCATGAAAGGCAAAGAAAGGCTGAGAAACACTCCAGATTTAAAAAGACTAAAAACACGTGAAAACCAAATTCAGGCCAGGTGCAGTGGCTCATGCCTGTAATCCCAGTACTTTGGGAGGCCAATGTGGGAGGACCACTTGAGGCCAGGAGTTAGAGACTAGCCTGGGCAACATAGTGAGATCTCAATTCTACAAAAAATAAAATAAAATAAATTAGCCAGGCATGGTGGTGTGCACCTGTAGTCCCAGCTACTCAGGCAGCTGAGGTGGAAGTGTTGCCTGAGCCCAGGAGTTTGAGGATATGGTGAGCCATGATTGCACCACTGCACTTCAGCCTGGGCAACAGAGTGAGATCCCACATCAAAAAAGAAAAGAAAAAAAAAAAACCAAATTCAATGCATGATCCTGGAATGTTACCTTTCCTGATTTTGATTAACGAACTGTGGGGTTTTCTATAAGTGAATGCTCTTTTTCTTTCTTTTTTTTTTTTTGAGTTGGAGTCTCACTCTGTCGCCCAGGCTGGAGGGCAGTGGCATGCTCCCAGCCACTGCAGCTTGGCCCTGCTGGGCTCCTGTGATCCTTCCGCCTCAGCCTTCTAAGCAGCTGGAACTACAGGCATGCGCTACCATGCCCAGCTAATTTTTGATTTATTGTAGAGATGAGGTCTTCCCAAGTTGCCCAGGCAGGTCTCAAACCCACGGGCTCAGGCAATCCACTCGCCTTGGCCTCCCAAAGTGCTGGGATTACAGGCTGAGCCACCGAGCCCAGCCCTCTTTTTCTTAAAAAAAAAAAAAAAAATTACACTAAAATAGAAGTGCAAGGATATAATGGCAGCAATTTACTGTCAAATGATGAAAAAAATGATCCAAATATATAGAGAAAGCAAGAATAATAAAGCAGGTATGGCAAAATATTTACAATTAGTTAAGTCGAATGAAGGGTATTTCAGAGTTCTTTGTTCTATTTCTACTTTTCTCTTACTTTAAAATTAAAACTTTAAGGGTGGGTGCAATGGTTCATGCCTGTAATTCCAACACTTTGGGAGGCCAAGATAGAAGGACTGCTTGAGCCCAGAAGTTTGAGACCAGTCTGAACAATATATTGAGACCCTGTCTCTACAAAAAACAAAAAAACTAGCTGGGCATGGTGGCACACACCTGTAATCCCAGCTACTTGGGAGGCTGAGGCAGGAGGTGGCCTGAACCCAGGAGTTTGAGACTGCAGTGAGCTGCGATTGTGCCACTGCACTCCAGTCTGGGTAACAGAGTGAGACCCTGACTCAAAAACAAAAAACAACAACAAAAAACCTTAACAAGTCATTGAAAGGGAAGGATAAAACAAAATTTAAATTTGAAAAGATCATAAATAATTGGAGCTTTAAGAAATGGGAGCTTCTACTGACTTTTTTTAAATTTTTTTGAGTTGGAGTCTCACTCTATCACCCAGGCTGGAGTGCAGTGGCATGCCCATGGTCACTGCAGCCTCAACCTGCTGGGCTCAGGCAATCCTTCCACCTCAGCCTTCCAAGTAGCTGGAATTACAGGCGTGTGCCACCATTCTCGGCTAATTTTTTGATTTATTGTAGAGATGAGGTCTCATCAAGTTACCCATGCTCGTCTTGAACCCCTAGGCTCAAGCAATTCTCTGGCTTTGGCCTCCCAAAGTACTGGGATTATAGGCGTGAGCTACCATGCCGGCTTCTAATGACTATCTTGTACGTAAAATTTTGTGGAAGAAAAACAAAGTGTTTTTACTTTCCAACAAAACACAAAGTTTGTGATTTTTCAAAGAAGACACATTTAAAAATTAAAGTCAGACCTGAACCACAACCACACTTTTGCTTTCCCACTCTGGCTATGCAATGTCTATTACAATCTAATCTGAAAATCAAGTTTCTTCCTAGATCTGCTCTACAGTTATCAATTATTTTATGTTCTCTTCAGTAATATAAACTTAAATATGAGATAAATGATGAAGCACAGGTTTCTGATATCCCATTCACCAGACTACCTGACATATTCAAACTTGGAACTTTAAGATAAAATGTAAAAGATTAACTCAGCCTTTGTTTGCGTTTCATTTTGAAGATTAATATTTCAGCCAAGCTTGGTCTAACAGATCTATACTGAAATCTGAATCTAATACATATGAAACATCCCTTGAAGCATAAATTTATAAAATGTATCTATATATGATATCACTATGGAAGTAGCAACAAATTTCAAAGATGAATATTATGTAGATTATGGTCTATGCTACAATGTATTTCATTAGGAATCAATTACTTTTTTAAAAACTTAAAAGTCATATATTTAGCTTTAGTATTACTTAAACAGCCCATGAATTTGAAATATTTAGGTCTGAATAACAGTGAAAATAAAAAATAAAAAATTCAGAAATAAATGACAATGAAAATAATAAAACTTATTAAATCCAGCAGAACTAGTATTTAGGGATGTATTTACATTTCTTTTTATTCATTAGGCCACCAATTTAAAAGCTAAAAAATAACAGTGAGAACACAAAGATGAAGAGAAACAACAAGGATACATTAATGAAATAGGGAAAAAAATCAATATATTAACAACCTGGTTCTAAGATCCTGCTTAAAGTACAGGGCATCTAAAAAGCAAAGCAGCAGTGTAGCAGAGTGGAAAAAGCACAGGCTTTGGCTCAGCCTTGGCTCTGACAATTAGTGATGTGACCTTGAACAAGTAACTCAACCTCTTAGAGCTTCCATGTCTTCATCTGAAAAATAGATACACGGAGCAAACCCCTAGGGTCCCCTCCCAGTGTGGGAGCTTTTCTGTCCTCTCAATAAATCCTGCTCCCCCACCCCGTCACCACAAAAAAAAGAAATATAGATACACTGAGTGTTCAGAGTTATGTTAGACACAACTTGCTAAAGTGAATCATCAGAACTACCAAGTCCATGTGCTCAATGCCCTCCACTTTATACATAAACATTCTGAATATTATTACTAACAACCAAAAAGATCAATTTTAAAGATTTTAGTATTAACTTATAACCTACCTAAAATACAGTTACAACAAAAAACAATGAAGTGTTTCCTATCCAAAGTATGGTTTGAATATGTTAAATTTCAGAAACCTACTATTGCCTACCAAATATCATTTTCCTCTTCTTCCTTAGAAGTTGAAGGTGTCACTGTGCCCAACTAAAAATACTACATTCTCAGTCTTTCTTCCAGATGGGTAGACCATATATAACAGAAGACATAATTCCGGCCAAAGAAACAGAAGCAGGTATTGTTGGAATGGACTGCCATATTTGCCTAGTAGGTGTCCTTTCCCCCCTTCTCCCTGTTTTGTGTGTGTGTGTGTGTGTGTGTGTGTGTGTGTGTGTGTGTGTGTGTGTGTGTCCCCAGAGCATAGCTTTCACAACTAGGGCTATTTGTCTCTGTGCATCTGCTCCATTTCTGGGTTCAGTATTCAGTGATGTTATATTTCCTAAGGCCAGGCATTTGAGTGATACTGTGTTATTCATGCAAATAAAAAGAAATTAACAGAGTATTGTTGTTTCAGCACACTATAGTAAGAGGCTACCAATAAAAATACGTAACCACATTAATGAGCTTGACAGAACAAAGTGCAATTTTGTTTTATATGTCCTCTGTGCCTCCTCCCCAGAGCTCAGCACCAACTGGAATCTCTGAATGTTACCTAAAAATTAATGTTTGAAATAGAGCCAAAGTGTATGGATTTCTTGAGCAAATTTACCTTAATATCTCTGTGCCTCAATTTTTTCATCTGCAAAATAGTAATAGTACATCTACTTAATTAAATGAACCAATACACATAAAATGACCAGGACACTGTCTAGCACAAGGTGAGCACTCAATATTTGGGGGAAAAAGTGTCAGTTCACTGATTTCTCATGACAAATTAAGGCATCTTTCTCTAAAATAAATAATATATAATTCATGCACACTAGAAGTGAAAAACGCCATAACATAAATTCAATTTTAAAACAGAAGGAAAAAAAAAAATGTTTAATTGGGTTAAGGAAAGAAATCTTTAAAAATAAACAAGAGTAAGACTGGTGCAGTAGCTCTCGCCTGTAATCCCAGCATTTTGGGAGGCAGAGGCAAGACAAATGCCTGGGCCTAGGGGTTGGAGACCAGCTTGGGCAACTTAGCAAGACCTCGTCTCTACAAGAAATCAAAATAATGAGCCAGGTTGGTAGAGCACACCTGCGGTTCCAACTTCTTGGAAGGTTGAGATGGAAGGATCACCTGAGCCCAGCAGGTCGAGGCTGCTGTGGCCATGAGTTGCCACTGCACTCTAGCCTGGGCGACAGAGTAAGACTCTAACTCAAAGAAAAAAAAAACCAAGAGTAGGCAATAATTTCATTAATTCATTACTCAGCCAGCAAATGCTAAACAGTCACTATGTGCAAGCACTAACCCAGGCAATGGAGATAGCATAGTAGATGAGAGAGACTGTAATCACCAAATCTTCAAATGTAATTTTAATAAAGTAAAATTACATTAAGATAAATGTTATAAAAACAAATGAGACTGTGATAGAGACTTTCTTCATGCAGTTAAAAATTAAGTATGCTGTACTGGCTTTGAGCAATACTTTATATACTTTTAATTTAAAAATATACATTTTTAAGTAGTTTTAAAGAGTTTTTTCTTTGACAGTATATGTTTAATCTATAAATTATTTGCATTAAACAACTTAAACCTTTAGAAGTGTTTAGAAAGTAAATAAACCTGGCACCAAATGTTTCAAGAAGTTGCATCTTTGGCACTAAGATGACTCTCAGAGATAAACCAGTCATGTGCACTGATGCATTATGTTTTATCCAGACTCAACAATTGCACACTCCTTCCCATCACCAAGCTCTTCTGTTAGTTAAAAAAATAAGTCGGATTTCTTCTTCCAGCTTCATGAACACATTATGTCAAGCTCAAAAAGTCAATCTTTTGACCTCACCATCTGCCATGATCTCTTGTCAGTTTCAGACAATACAACCCCCACAGATGGACTCAAAATGCAAGCGCTTTTCCATTCCAATCACAAGTTAGCAGCTCTGGCCACAAAGCCTTTTAAAATGGTACATTAATCAAAACACAAGGAAGAAAGCAAAAATAGTTACAAATAAATTTGCAGAATTAAGCAGTAACATAACTTGAATCAGGGTTTGTAGACTTTCTAACACTGCCAAAAAAGATGCTACTAAAAATTAAATTTAGGAAAGGTAGCATATTTAAATAGTACACGTTACTAATTTTAAATACATGCTTGTGACTCAAAGTTTAGAAAATGCACAAAACAATAAACCAAGAAACAAATATCAGCTATAATCCCACATGCCAGAAGCAACTACAATAACCCTTCAGTATAACTTCTTTCAGATTTCTCTCTGTGCACTCAAACTTTTGGTAAGTGGTTTTTCTTTTTCTTTTTTTCTTTTTTTTTTTGAGTCTAGGTCTCAGTGCAGTGGAGTGCAGTGACACAATCACAGTTCACTGCAGCCTCAACCTTCTGGGATCCTTCTACCTCAGCCTCCCAAGCAGCTCAGAATACAGGCACGTTGCCGCCATGCCCAGCTAATTTTTTGATTTTTTTGAGAAACGAGGTCTCACTATGTTGCCCAGGCTAGTCTCGAACTCTTGGGCTCAAGCAAGACTCCTACCTTGGCCTCCCAAGGTGCTAGGACTATAGGTGTAATTAATACTTGACTGGGTAATATTAATTAGAAGATATTTCATAGAAAGGGATAGTATGTAACTTTTTCTTAGGTGATCAGCATATCTAGGCACTCTCCCAAGTGTTTCTCATGTATAATATCATATAATTCGCACCACAACTCTATCGGGTAAATATTATTACTAATCTCATTTTACAGATGACAAAACAGTTTTAGAGAGTGGAAATAATTTGCCCAGTTAACCAACTGTACAAAAGACAGTGCCAGAATATGAATCTAGCAGACATGTTCTTAACTACTTATGATACTTTACAAAATATATCTGACTTGCGATACAATAAATATATCCTCAAAATATTATAATGAAATTATATATTATTATTATTACAATAAATCCAGAGGAAAGGATAACTTAATAGGACAAAAGAATCTTTAAAAATCTCATACAGAAAATATATAAATATGACGCAAAGGGTTTCTTCCTTTTTGATTCTTTCTTTTTTTCATTTTTAATTTATTTTTATTATTATTTTCTTGAGTTGGGATCTCACTCTTGTCATCCAGGCTGGAGTGCAGTGGCATGATAACAGCTCACCACAACCTCAGCCTCAGCCTTGATGTCCTGGGTTCATGTGATCCTTTTGCCTCAGCCTCCCTAGGAGCTAGGACTACAGATGTGTGCCACCATACCCAGCTAATTTTTTTATTTTTTGTAGAGACAAGGTCTCACCATGCTGCCCAGGCTGCTCTTGAACTCCTGGGCTCAAGTAATCCTGCCTCAGCCTTCCAAAGTGCTGGGATTACATGCGTGAGCCACCGCACCCATCCTCTTCCTTTTTTAAAAATTTCAGGTGGCTCAGCCGCTCAGCCTGTAATCCCAGCACTTTGGGAGGCCGAGGTGAGTGGACTGCCTGAGTCCATGGGTTTGACCCCAGCCTGGGCAACTTGGTGAGACCTCATCTCTACAATAAATAAAAAATTAGCTGGGTGTGGTAGTACGCACCTGTAGTTTCAGCTACTTGGGTGGCTGAGGCGGAAGGATCACCAGAGCTCAGCACGTTAACACTGGAGTGGCCGTGAATGTGCCACTGTACTCTAGTCTGGGCCACAGAGTGACTCCAACTCAAAAAAAATTTTTTTTCACTATTAAACTTAAATGTTCTTTTTTTTTGAGTAGGTAGTGGGAAAGCTCACAAACTGGGTCATTCTTGTCATACCCAACTAAAACAGAGTCAGAGAAGGGCAGGGGAAGGCATTCCGGACACATAACATTACTTCAAAAATGTAATTCTCTGCAAGCCTGGCTGCTGAAACTGCCAGTTTGTTTTAATCTGAAACCAATTTGATCAAAAGTTACTGAAACAGCCTGCTACAACTATAAGCCGAGTTTTACCCACAGCTGTCACTCACCAATCAGAGCCTGCCAGTTCCCCAAACCCTTACTAGTGCCAATGAACTTTCTCAAGGAGCACGCCATAACATTTCTCCTTTTTATAAAACCTCTAACCTTCTCTTTGTTCCTCAGACATACCAAAGACCACATGCTTGGTCTGCATGTAAGCCCCAAGCTGCAATTTTTTCTTCTCAAATAAAACATTTTAATTTCAGAGACTCCTCTCTATATTTTGACTTTGACAGCAGTAAATTTCCTCACTCTATTTTTTATAGCAACATAGTACTTCTTCACATGATTATACTGCACTTTATTTCACTAGTCCCTGTTGATGGACATTTAGATTTCAGAAGTTTCTAAACTGGTGACAGTAGTCACATTTTAATGACTCAAGTCCTTAATGTGGTCTAGCATGATGACGTCTCTGCCTACCTCTTCAGCTCTACTAAGTAAGCCCTTTCCCCATTCCCCTTCTCTGATTCAGTTCCACTGGCCTTCCATCAGTTCCTCAAAAAATGCTGCTCCTACCTCAGGGCCTCTGCACATGCTATTCCTTCTGCCTGGAACTTCTACCTGGTTAACTCTTCCTTCAGATCCTTTCTCAGACATCACCTTCTCGATGCTGTTACCATTACCCACTCCAGATCAGGGATCTCTACTTATCACTATCCTACTTTCTCTTTTCATAGAACACTTTGAGTTTCCATGTATTTATTTGTGTGATTGTTGAAACTGTGGTCTGTCTCTGCCAACTAAAGTGTAAATTCCATGAGGGCAGGAACTCTGTCCATTTTGCTCACTATTATATACCCAGTGCTTGGCACACGGTTAAAGCTCAAGAAATATTCGTTAAGGCCAGGCGCAGTGGCTCAGCCTGTAATCCCAGTCCTTTGGGAGGCTGAGGTGAGAGGATTACCTGAGCCTGGGGGTTCGAGACCAGCCTGGGCAATTTGGTAAGACCTCATCTCTACAATAAATCACAAAATCTAGCCAGGCATGGTGGCATGAGTCTGTAGTTCTAACTTATTGGAAGGCTGAGGTGGAAGTATCGCCTGAGCCTAGCAGGTTGAGGCTGTGGTGGCCGTGAGTGTGCCACTGCACTCCAGCTTAGGCAACAAGAGTGAGACTCCGACTCAAAAAAAAAAAAAGAAAGAAAGAAAGAAATATTCATTAAATAAGTGACATAATCAGCAACTTATTTATCCTTATCCTTTAATAACTTATAATTATTCGATTTAATAAGACTTGGCAGCAGACAATGAAAAGACATGTAAACACTGAAGACATTCACACATCTGAAATCTCAGTGAATTACACAGCAGTACTTTGAATATAATTTTTCTGTCATAAAACAGCATTATATTTGTGTTCATTAATGTAAAAAAAAGTTATCATGGAAGAAAATTTTTATAATAGAGTATATTAAGCTTCCCTGATGTTTAATGTGAAAAAACAGTAGGCAAAATTTTAAAAAACACTTTTATTTACTAAAAGTTGCTCTTCCATAGAACCACTGAAACTTTACACTTTAAGATAATGAAAAGGGATGAGCATGATCCACTGTAATCCCTGCACTTTGGGAGCCTGAGGCGAGAGGACTGCCTGAGTCTGCGGGTTCGAGACCAGCCCGGGCAACTTGGTGAGACCTTGTCTCTACAATAAATCAAAAATTAGTCGGATGTGGTAGCATGTGCCTGTAGTTCCAGCTACCTGGAAGGCTGAGGCAAAGGATCGCCGGAGCCCAGCAGGTCGATGCTGGGATGGTCACGAGCGTGCCACTGCACTCCTGCCTGGGCAACAGAGTGAGACTCCAACTCAAAAAAAAGAAAAAGTTATATTATTTTTATGTTCACGGCTCACTTTTAAAATTGAAAAGAAAAACTAAATTTATATGAGATTTTACCCAGACTCTCTACAATGCTAAAAAGCAGTCAATACTACAAGCAATCAGTAACACTACATATGTGCAGTGAAATAATGAATAATGTTATCTCATCACTAGTTCATTTACATATTGAATAAATATTTATTGATTACCAGTTGCATGTCTAACACTGAGTATTAAAGATGCTGGCCAGTAAATAATTAACATTTAAGATACTATGGGAAACAATGACAGACACTCTGTCTTCATAAAGCCTACATCTAACTATGAACTACGTTTAATGCATGCTGTTTAACATTAAATAATGAATTTCACAATTAACTACTTAATGATAATTACTACAAGTGCTATGACCAAGACAAAAAAGATTCCTAGGAACATGTAAAATAGAGGACTTGAACTCTGGTGATTTTACAGATGACTTCTCAATGAAGTCACATTTAAGCAGAACTCACTAAATAACAAAAACTGATTAAACCATTGGCAGAGAGAGGGATACATTGTAGTCAGAGGGAACAGCACAGGAAAGATTAAAGGAAGACAAGTGCTAGGAAGTTCTAAGACCTAAAGAAGGTGTGTGCCCGAAGGGCAGGAGGGAAGGCTGCTGAGAGTGAGGCAGGAAGCCAGATTGTGCAGGATATTGCCATTATTTAAAAAAATTAGATTAGTGAAGCCGGGCTCATGACTCAGCCTGTAATCCCAACACTTTAGGAGGCCCAGGCAAGTGGACTGCCTGAGTCCACGGGTTCGAGACCCACCAAGGCAACTTGGCGAGACCTCATCTCTACAATAAATCAAAAAGTAGCCGGGCGTGGTAGCGAACACCTGTAGTTCCAGCTACTTGGAAGGCTGAGGTGGAAGGATTGCCGGAGCCCAGTGGGTCAACACTGGGGTGGCCATGAGTGTCCCACTTCACTCCAGCCTGGGTGATGGAGTGAGACTTCAACTCAAAAAAAAAAAATAGATTAGTGAGAAGCTTCACAAAGATTTTAAGTCAGGCATGTCCAATCCACAGCCTGCAGGTCCAGGACAGCTCGCAATGTGACCCCACAAAATCTTTTAACATCATGTATTTTTTAGCATTTATTTTCTTTGTGACCCCATGCATAGTTCCATTTTCGAAGCTCACAATCACACCTTATTCATGACATCGCTTTTTGGCAGCACATACATTTGAGCTGCGTTTGGGGCGGGGGGAAAAAAAAGAATTGTATCGGACCAGACATTAATAGATTAATTTTGGCCAGGTTTGGTGGCTCAGCCTGTAATCCCAGCACTTTGGGAGGCCGAGGCGAGTGGATTACATGAGCCCACAGGTTCGAGACCCATCCGGGCAACTTGGCGAGACCTCATCTCTACAATAAATCAAAAACTAGCCGGGTGTAGTAGCGCGCACCTGTAGTTCCGGCTACTTGGAAGGCTGAGGCAGAAGGATCCTCGGAGCCCAGCAGGTCGAGACTGCGGTGGCCGGGAGCGTGCCATTGCCCTCCAGCCTGGGTGACAGAGTGAGACTCCAACTCAAAAAAAATAGATTAATTTTACAAAACCAAGGTCAAATTTCCCTCTGGTTTTATATTGTTCTCATTTTTCTAAACTTTATAATAAAATATATTTTATTTTATTATTTTTTTGAGTTAGAGTCTCACTCTGTCACTCAGACTGGAGTGCAGTGGCCACTCCCGGCCACCACAGC
>NW_007253569.1:664099-681501 GCF_000164805.1 Carlito syrichta | reverse complement strand
CAGGCGCGCGCTACCACACCCAACTAATTTTTGATTTATTGTAGAGATGAGGTCTCGTCAAGTTGCCCAGGCGGGTCTCAAACCCGCGGGGCAGGCAATCCACCCACCTCGGCCTCCCAAAGTGCTGGGATTACAGGCTGAGTCACCGAGCCTGGCCAATAAAATATATTTTAAACGTCTAATTATGTATACACACTAACTATATTATGTAATTTATGTGTGACCCAAGACAATTTCTCTTTACTCAGTGTGGCCTAGGGAAGCCCAAAGGTTACCAATGCAGCCCAGGGATGACTAAAGGTTGGACACTCCTGTTTTAAATAGAGACCTGCAGCATCTGAGATGCTAAATTCTATTCACAAACGATTAAGTAAAAATTATTTGCATTCTAATTCTTTAAAAAAACAGTAATATTAGCTATACTGTGTAATTCTTTAGTAACTGAAATACTCATTCATTTCTTGACTATACCAAATAAGTTTATATTTAGCATCTATAATCCATTTATCTACCAATCAAATCACCTTAACCCACTGGAACAAAATTCTTAAGCTCAGAAATAAAGGGAAAAAAGTCTCCAAAACTCAAATTCATGTTTACAAAGTCCATGAGCTACACCTTCCTTCATTTTATTGGCTTAATTTAACATAATCCGTTTTAGTAAATTTGCTTTGATTTTCAAGTTAGAAGTCAATTGTATTTAGCAGAAAGGATGTGGTAACAGGAAGCAAATGGGGCAAGACACTACTGTAGATGAGAACATTGACAAAGTAATTGACAGCTTAAGACTAAAGGAATATTACACACAAAGTTCTAGTTCACCAAGTAAATTCATTAAAGTAGAATTCTTCCCTCATTGCCAGGCAAGTTTGAATATTTTTTATTGAGATGGTGTCTCGCTATGTTGTCCAATCTGGCCTCAAATTCTTCCTGGACTCAAGAGATCCTCCCAACTCAGCCTCCCAAGTAGCTGGGACTACAGCCACTCACTACCATGCCTGGCCAAAACTGGCTTACTGACATGTTCCTGTACATGCTTGTACAATGTAACTTAAAGGTTACTTTCATTTTAACATATTATGTAATAATAGATGATCAATATTTAGTATTTGTTCTTAATTACTGAAAACAAAAGACGAAGAGAGAAAACTTCCTTCTGCCCCTACCCAAAAAGCAACATAGATGAGAGCACCCAAATTTAGAACAAAATCATATTTCAAGATCCTAGCAAGAACCTAACAGAAAAGTTCATCAAGGTATAAACCAAATTTTAAACCAGTAATTCTCTTATGCATAATGACTACATGGATTAGATCACCTGTTGTACATATGCCATTTAGCAAGTCTCATTTCCAAATCAAAAAGCTTTAGATTAATAACACAAATGTTAAGACTTATCCTTACTTGCATCATCACAACAGGCTAGATGAGGTTTTTTTTGAATTGGAATTTCACTCTGTCTCCCAGACTGGAGTGCAGTGGCATGCTCCCGGCCACCACAGCCTTGACCTGCTGGGCTCTGGCGATTCTTCCACCTCAGACTTCCAAGTAGCTGGAACTACAGGCGTGCGCTACCATGCCCAGCTAGTTTTTACATTTTATTGTAGAGATGAGGTCTCGCCAAGTAGCCTGGGCGGGTCTCGAACCCGCAGGCTCAGGCAATCCACTCGCCTCAGCCTTGCAGACTGCTAGGATTACAGACTGAGCCACCGAGCCTGGCCTAGATGAGTTTTTAAAATATCATTTGGTATTTTAACGTTTATAAGACAAGTAAGTTTATAGATAAAGTACTGTACTGTACAAAAAATTATGCAAGCATGAACTGTTCAATTTACCTAACAAAAGATTTCAAGAAGACAAAAATGGTGCAAAAGGAGGCAATCTGAGAAAATAGTAGTATTTCTAATCTTATTTAGAATACAACTGCACTGCAATACCTAGTTTATATTCTAATGAAGATGAAACAATTTTATAATCAGCACCATCATAAGAGTTATTTAATAAGTAACTCCTCAGAACAACTCTATGTAATAGTTATCTTCATTTTACAGAAGAGAAAATTGAGTCAGAGAGTTTTAATAACTTGTCCAGGGTCATATAGAACCAAAATTTACCCAAAAAAATTTATTTCTTATTTTATTTTTTAGAGACAAGATCTCACTGTCTCACTGGCTGGAGTGCAGTGGCTTGATCATAGCTCACTACAACTTCAAATTCCTGGGCTCAACAATTCTCCTGAGGTGGGAGGATCACTTGAGAGCAGAGCAACATAGCAAGACCTTGTCAAAGAGGGAAAGAGACTGGAGGAGAGGGAAGGGAATTTGTTATAAATTGAGTAAATATAACCTTGCAGAGAATTCATTCCATGCATTTTCATATAAGTACTTACATGTAGAGAAATATAGTTTGTTGGTTTTAGTCTTTTAAAATTTTAGTCTTGTTAATTGATATACTGTAATATTGATTTTTTTCATTTACTAATGATAGATTTGCTATTGTTGTTAAATGTCAACAACAGTGCTCTCTTTGTAGTGACACTTTTGCATCTTGATTGTTGTGATGGTTATATGAACGTATACATGTGATAAAACGTCACGTTATATACAAAGAGATACCCAAAAGTGAGCTCATAAAAAACTAGTGAAATCCAAGTAAGATCTGTAGTCTAGTTCATTGTATTGTGCTGATGTCAATTTCCTGGTTTTGATAATGAACTATAATTGCATAAGATGTTACCACTTAGGGGAAATTGGGTAATAGGTATATGGGACCTCTTGGTACTGGTTTTACAACTTCTTTTTTTTTTTTTTTTTTTGAGTTGGAGTCTCACTGTCGCCCAAGCTGGAGCGCAGTAGCATGCTCACAGCCACCATAGTCCCGACCTACTGGGCTCAGCCTTCCAAGTAGCTGTAACTATAGGTGCGGGCTATCGTGCCCAGCTAATTTTTTGATTTATTGTTAAGGACGAGGTCTCACCAAGCTGCCCAGGCTGGTCTCAAATCCCTGGATTCAAGCAATCCTCTCGACTCAGCTTCCCAGGTTTTGCGACTTCTTATGATTATTTTAAAATAAAAAGTTAAAAAAGCAAGAACTACTATATCATTTTTAATTTGATTTAATAGTTGATACATTAACATGAGGGGGGAGCCAGGGAGTATAAAAAGGTATACAGTGAAATGTCATCCTCCCAACATTGTTCCTCCTTCTTCCTGTCTCCCACCGACCGCATTTATACCTTTGTGTGGAAAGAGTCCTCACCCTTATGTTTCTTTAAGCATATACAAATAATATGAAAACATTCTACTTTTTGCATTTTTTATGAAGTTGAATATATTGTTCTATACCTTGCTTTTTACACTTAACGATATGATCTTGAGATCTTGCCATATCAATACAAAGAGAATATCTTAATTTCCTTTTACAACTGCCTAACATATTGTTATATAAATATAACACTATTTAATCAATTTCCTCTTGCTGAAATCTGGACTTCTAATTTTTGCTGTTAGCAACAATGGTTCAACGAATAATCTTGTACATAACTTCACAGCTAGAATCGCCTGATCTAATGATATATGCATTTTCAGAGAGATTGTTAAATGGCCCACCACATGTGTAGTGCATAAAAGTATTTGTTTCTTCATAGCCTCACCAGAACGGTGTACTTATTATAGTGTGTTTAATCAATAGATTTTTAAAATAGTATTTGAGGTCGGGCATGGTGGCTCATGCCTGTAATCCTAGCATTTTGGGAGGTGGAGGCAAGAGGATTGCCTTATTCCAGGGGTTCTACAAAAAATACAAAAGGCTGGCAAGTCTATAATCCCAGAACTTTGGGAGGCCGAGGCGAGAGGATTGCCTAAGCCCAGGGGTTCAAGACCAGCCTGGGCAACTTGGCGAGACCCTGTTTCTACAACAAATCAAAAAGTTAGCCAGACGTGGCGGTGCTCATCTATGATTTCAGCTACTTGGAAAGCTGAAGCCAAAGGATCACCTGAGCCCAGCAGGTCCATAAGCGTGCCACTGCACTCTAGACTGAGTAACAGTGCAAGACTCCAATAAAAAAAAAAAAAGAATATTTGTTGGCTATTTTATTTTGTTCTTTTTCAGAGTTTGACTATCATTGCTTGTGTCTACTTTTCCATTTGAACTTTGCAATATGTACTTCTAGTTCCAGGGGGAAATATTTGTCAGTGTT
Source organism: Carlito syrichta (assembly GCF_000164805.1). Classification (NCBI taxonomy): domain Eukaryota; kingdom Metazoa; phylum Chordata; class Mammalia; order Primates; family Tarsiidae; genus Carlito; species Carlito syrichta. The sequence continues at coordinate 677,303 of NW_007253569.1, read as the reverse complement.
TTTATTGAATCACATCAATCCTCCCTAAGTTAATTTAATTTACAAGCTTAATATCTTCATAATGCTGAATCTTCTTATCTAAAAAAAATGGTATATATGTCCATCTATTCAAACCTACTTCTGTGTCTTTCAGGAGTATTTAAAATTTTTCTTTTTTTAAACCATGCAACAATTTATTTTATTATGTATAAGTTTTAAAAAGTATTTCCTCAATCTCTCCATACACGGGCAAAAATGAGTATGCTGTTTAACATTTTGGAACTCGCAAACTTGATCACTGCCTAGAAAAGGGAAAATTACCCCAAAATATGCATAACCAGGAGGTGAATTCATCTGTTGCCCTCCAAGAACATGCAAAATGCATAATAGACAGACTGTTGCCTATCTGAACCTCCGTTCACCCCCATTCACTCAATAACCCTTCTTCAGTGGCACATTTTTCACCAATAATCATTAAAGATCCAAGAAGACTGTCATCATCATGATCTTCTGCTACAGAAATCTGGGAAACATGGTTCTTGAGTATCACCTGCAAATGTGTTGGTGCTTGAGGGGAAATCTCATGGAAAGCAAGACATTGGTCATCCTCAAGGATGATTTGGCTAAGATTTCCTTGCAGATGATTTTCCTTGGCAAGCTCATCTGCCATTTTGGTTTCCCTCGCAAGGTGGCCAGTGGAGAAGCTCAAAAGGCTAATTTTTTCTATATATAGGGGTTATGAGTTTAACTGTGTCCCTCATAAAGGTATGTTCAAGTCCCAAGTCCTGGTATTGTGATGTCAACTGGAAACAGAGTCTTTGCCTATGTTATCAAGTTATGATAAGGTCAGAATTAGGTTGAGTTCTCACCCAATGTCACTGGCACTCTTGTAAAGGGAAAAAAGAAACAGAAATGGAGACAAAGAGGGAAGAAGGTCATGTGAAGACAGAGGCAGACACTGGAGTGATGCTGCCACAAGCCAAGGAATGCCTGGGCTACCAGAAACTGGAAGAAGCAAGGCCAGATCCTCCCTTAGGCTTTGAAGGGAGCATAGTCCTGCTGACAACTTGATTTCAGACCTGCAGCACATAGACCTGTGAGTGAGAGAACAAATTTCTGTTGTTTTGAGCCACCTAGTTTATGTCACTCTGTTATGGTAGCGCTAGGAAAGCAATAAAACAGGTTTTGCATGCTTCTTCTTAGTTAATCCTAGGTATTTTATTTTTTTGCTTTAGGTTTTGTTTGTTTTGTTTTTGCTGGTTATTGTTCCTGTTATGTATCAGGTTCTCTATCATTTTTTCCAAGCTGTTTGCATATAAGAAAGTTATGTTTTTCTATTTATTTTCTACTCCACTATATTACTGAATTCTCTTATTGTTTATAGTAGTTTTATATAAACCCAGTTGACTCTTGGGTTTTTCAGGTTTTAAATTTTACCATTTAAAAAGAGGGGTTGTTGAAGTTTTCCAGGTTTATAGGGCAACAGAAATATCTGACTCCAATTCTCCACCTCACTTTCCCTAAACAGACATAAAATAAACAAGTATAATAAAAGAAGTGCGAGCACGTGCACACGATCTATGCCTTCAATATTATCATTACTGGGAGACAGAGAACAAATTAAAATTACCCACAAGTAGAGGAAGGTAAAAGAAGAAGCAAATACCTAAAGAAACTCCACTTCTTAGCCTTTGCAAGCCTATGGATGTCCAGAGTGAGGGAAAGGAAGTGAAAAGATGGTAAGAGTAGAGGGGACTTGAAGAAAGCACACACAAGGTCAGCCCAGTAAGTCCTGAACACAGAGGTTAGGACCCAATAGTTCATAGACCTAGTGAAGTAAATGCATCCAGAAACTGCTGGACAGAAGCAGCAGGTTCCTACCAACAGTGCTTCTAGGAAAGAATCAGGGATACAGACAGAAGAGGAGGCGGTGCCTCTTTTTTTTTTTTTTTTTTTTTAATTTGAGCTAGAGTTTCATTCCTTCGCCCAGGCTGGAGTGCAGTGGCATGCACGCTCACAGCCACCCCAGCGTCGACCTGCTGGGCTCCAGTGATCCTTCCGCCTCTGCCTTCCAAGTAGCCGGAACTACAGGTGCTCGCTACCACACCAGGCTATTTTTTATTTTATTGTAGAGACAAGGTCTCGCCAAGTTGCCCAGCTGGTCTCAAATCCGCGACTCATGCAATCCACTTGTCTCAGCCTCTCAAAGTGCTGGGATTACAGGCTGAGTCGCCGAGCTTGGCCAAGGTGGTGCCTCTTAAAGACAAGACAGTTAATGAAAAAGGCACAGAGAGAGGGAAGTTAAGGATCCTGTAGAACCAGAAGAGAATTACGGAACAAGCCTTCTTCTCCTCCTCCTCATCATCTACACCACAAACTCACACAAGAAACCATACAAAGAGCCCAGGCTGGCAGAAGAGGCACTCTCAATCTAGAAACTGTCCACAATATGAGTAAAAACAGGCCGGACACGGTAGCTCAGCCTGTAATTCCAGCATTTTGGAAGGCCGAGGCGGGAGGAGTGCCTGAGCCCAGAGGTTTGAGACCAACCTGGGCAATTTGGTGAGACTTCGTCTCTACAATAAAGCACATACACACAAAAACTAGCTGGGCATGGTGGCTTACGTCTGTAGTTCCAGCTACTTGGAAGGCTAAGGTAGAAGGATTGCCTAAACGCAGCAGGTCCAGGCTGCGGAGGCCATAAGTGTGCCACTGCCCTCCAGCCTGGGTGACAAGAGTGAGACTCTAATTCAAAAAAAAAAAAAAGAGTAGAAACAGATTATATGCAGATAAAAGTACTGCAAAAAGTCAGAAAATACATATAGAAGTTTTTCTGCTGGTGGTTTTCACCCCAAACCAACCACAAAGTTGAAAACAACTGTAACACAATACTTAGAACGGAATTAAATATCCTCAAACAAAAATTTGAGGACATGAAAAAAACCTTGAATCAGAAGTACAAAAACTAGGCCAGGTGCAGTGAGTGGTTCCTGTCTGTAATCCCAGCACTTTGGGAGACTGAGGCGGGAGGACGGGCAATATAGTGAAACCTCGTTTCTACAAAAAAAAAAAAAATCAAAAAATTAGTGGGGTATGGTGGCACACACCTGTAGTCCCAGCTACTAGGGAAGCTGACACAGAAGGGTAGTCTGAGAACAGGAGGTTGAGGCTCCGGTGATCCATTATGCCACTGTTCTCCAGCCTGGGTGACAGAGTGAGACCAGAAATACAAAAAAAACACAAAAACTAAGTATCAAAATGGACAAAAGCAAAAAGAAATAAGAGCTGTTTAAAGAAATAGAAAAAATAGAAAAAATGGACATATAAGAAATGAAAACTAAATTACAAAGGTATACAGGGAGAACAGATTTGAATGAAAACTTGGTGAGACCTCTTCTCTACAATAAATCAAAAAATTAGCTGGGCATGGTAGTGCACACCTGTAGTTCCAGTTACTTGGAAGGCTGAGGCAGAAGGATCATCTGAGCCCAGCAGGTCGAGGCTGCGGTGACCATGAATGTGCCACAGCACTCTAACCTGGGCGACAGAGTGAAACTCCAACACAAAAAAGAAAACCAAAAAAAACGAATAATAGGCAAAGAAGAGTGAACATGAGTATTACTGGTATCCTTAACGAAAAAAATCAGAACAATGAAAGAGAACTAATATTAAAATTCCAAGAAAACTTTTCAGAAATAAAAGACCTGAATCTACATAATGACCCTACCAGATACTTGAGGAAACCGACCCAGAATGATCCTTTTACAAGGCACCTATCCTTATAAAACTGTTTAAAGCAAAGCAAAACAAAAACCCTCTGGCATCCAGGCAAAAAGATAAATAATTTACAAAGGTAAGGAAATTTGACTAACATCAGAGAGTTCTCAAACAGTAGAGGAGCATCTTCAAGAAACTTAAGGGGGAAAAAAAAAGTACGGCAATTCCTCAAAAACATTAAATACAGAATTACCATTTGATCAGCATAGAAAATATATTAATACAGCTCAGCACAGTGGTGTGTGCCTATATTCCCAATTACTCAGAAAGCTGAGGTAGGAGTCTCACTCTGTCACTCAGACTGGAGTGCAGTGGCCGCTCCCGGTCACCGCAGCCTCGATCTGCTGGGCTCCAGCGATCCTTCCGCCTCAGCCTTCCACGTAGCTGGAACTACAGGTGCACGCTACCATGCCTGGCTAATTTTTTAATTTACTGTAGAGATGAGGTCTCGCCAGGTTTCCCAGGCGGGTCTCGAACCCGTGGGCTCAGGCAATCCACTCACCTTGGCCTCCCAAAGCACGGGATTACAGGCTGAGCCACCGAGCCCGGCCAAAAGTCAAATTCTTCCATGAGCTCATCAGACACAGCCATCTGCAGATAGTATGGACTCAATCAAAGAGGCAGCTGAACACAGAGGAGGGTGACCATTTATGGCGAGAAAGCAGCACACTAGATGTGTGTGTGCCAGAGTAACGTGTGGATGTTCACCAAGGAGATCTGAAAAGACTCACACTGGATGAATTAAAAATAATCAGAATTGACCATGAACAACTGAGGGGAGGTAGGACATGACAAGGGGATCAGGCTCAATTATTTATTCAACAAGCATTTATTCAGTGCCTATGATATGCATTGTGTTCTATCCAAGAAATATAAGGAAGACATAGCTTTCAAGAATTTCACAAACAAATGAACAAAATAAATTCCAAACAGTATAACATGCTACAATACTACTGCACTAGACAGCTATGCGGGGCACTATGGAAGCACAAAGGAGGAGTCTTTAACCTAGTAGAAGAGTGGGAATTAGTTCCAACCTGAGTTAATTAAATTAGTAACAGAGAAAATTGTAAAAATGATAGAGTTAAGAACTGTGAGATGAAAGTGCCATCAAACTAGAAGAGTTAAAACTGAAACTTCAGCCAGGCGTGGTGGTTCAAGCCTGTAATCCCAGCACTTTGGGAGGCCGAGGTGAGAGGAGTGCCTGAGACCAAGGGTTCGATATCAGCCTGGGTATCATGGTAAGATCTTTTTTTTTTTTTTGAGTTGGAGTCTCACTCTGTCACCCGGACTGGAGTGCAGTGGCTGCCCCCGGCCACTGCAGCCTCGACCTGCTGGGCTCCGGCGATCCTTCTGCCTCAGCCTTCCAAGTAGCTGGAACTACATGCACGTGCTACCACGCCCAGCTCATTTTTGATTTATTGTAGAGACGAGGTCTCGCCAAGTTGCCCAGGTGGGTCTCAAACCTGCGGGCTCAGGCAATCCACTCATCTTAGCCTCCCAAGACATGGGATTACAGGCTGAGCCACCGAGCCCAGCTACATGGTAAGATCTTGTCTCTACAATAAATCAAAAAATTAGTCAGGCATGGTATTGCACACCTGTAGTTCCAGCTACTTAGAAGGCTGAGGCAGAAGGATCGCCAAAGTCCAGCAGGTCTGGTGGTGAGCATGCCACTGCACTCCAGCCTGAGCAACAGTGTGAGACTCCAACTCAAAACAAAAAACGAAAAACAAAAAACCCAAAACCTAAGCCTTTTATGGTCAATCCAACTGCTGTATTTAGCTAGCCAAAACTGGCTTCTAGTTCTTCTGTAAGCAAGTGAGTAAAGAAGTTCTCCTTGATTGGCTATACATTTTGGAAGACTCTTTCAAGAAGCCGCACATAATTAGAAATTTCTGGAATCCTATCCAACCTAGGCAATCTAAAGAAGACCCAAAAAAAAGGTCTATCAGTTACAGCCAGTTGCCATTTTTAAAGACCTACTGAGAATGAGTTTGAGTTCAACCTTACCAATTTTCCCTTTGGTTAATGATAAAAGAAGAATGTTGGAGATATTTGTATACTTCAAGGGTTCTTTTAAATCCTACTTTGGGCTAGGCACAGTGGCTCACATCTCCAATCCCAGCATTTTGGGAGGTCAAGGCGGGAGAATCACTTGAGCCCATGACTTCAAGGCCAGACTAGGCAACACAGCAAGACCTCATCTCTACAAAATTTTTTTAAAAAATTTTAAAAATAGGCCAGGCTCGGTGTCTCAGCCTGTAATCCCGTGCTTTGGGAGGCCGAGGTGAGTTGCCTGAGCCCATGGGTTTGAGACCCGCCTGGGCAACTCGGCAAGACATTATCTCTACAATAAATCAAAAATTAGCCGGGCATGGTAGCACATGCCTATAGTTCCAGTTACTTGGAAGCCTGAGGTGGAAGGATCGCCGGAGCCCAGCAGGTCAAGGCTGCTGCAGTGGCCGGGAGCGTGCCACTGCACTCCAGTCTGGGCGACAGAGTGAGACTCCAACACACACACACAAAAAACATTTTAAAAATAGCTGGGTGTGGTAGCATATACCCAACTACTGAGGAGGCTGAGGCAGAAGGATCACTTGATAAAGCCCAGGAGGTCGAGGTTGCATCGAGCCAAAACTGCACCTCTGCACTCCAGCCTGGATGAGAGTTAGATCCTTTCTCAAAAAAAATAAATAAATACCTAAAGAAACAAACAAAATAAATTCTACTTTGATAGGAAGCCAGCATAAGTGATCTCTGCTGCTCTCAAGGAACAAAAAGGTAATTTATTTAAGTGAAATCAATAAAGGGCATTATAGAGTAATATAGACCAGATTAGTTTAAGCTCAAGAAAATTACTCTACAACCAAGTCTACAGACCTCAGTTTAAATAACAGTACAAGCCGGGCTCGGTGGCTCAGCCTGTAATCCCGTGCCTTGGGAGCCTGAGGTGATGGATTGCCTGAACCCGCGGGTTCAAGACCCACCTGGGCAACTTGGTGAGACCTCATCTCTACAATAAATCAAAAACCAGCCGGGCGTGGGAGCGCGCGCCTGTAATTCCGGCTACTCGGAAGGCTGAGGCGAAAGGATCACTGGAGCCCAGCAGGTTGAGGCTGTGGTGGCCGGGAGCAGCCACTGCACTCTAGTCTAGGCGACAGAGTGAGACTCCAACTCAAAAAAAAAAAAATTATATAAATAAATAAATAACAGTACATCCAAAATTTAGCTAATTACTTGGAGCCCCACACAATGATAAATTTAGTGCAAACTCAGGCTACCTATACTCTACCTACCAGCCAGCCAGCAATATATTCATCTCCAAAAATCCCATTTTAGTCTGTTACCTAAGATCACTTCCAATACCAACTGTGTTAGATCATTCCTCTAGAACAGACTTTGGGAGGGAGATAAGCAATGCAGGAAGTTTCCTAAGAAGTGCTTTGTAGAGATATACCTGCAACAAGTGAGGAAGGCAGAATCAGGCTTAGGAAAGAAACTGACCCAATGATGTTGCAACTGGGGCCTCAGCTGATATAACATGGAGCTCTAGATACCTTCAGAGTTATGCCAAATGGAGACAAGTTGGGTTGGCCCTTAGGTCCCTAAAACACAATTACTGACCACAGGACACCTCTGGGAAGAATCATGACCTTGGGCAAGACAGTTCCCTGGGCCAAGAGCAATTCGCAGTCACAGATGCAGCTGTGAGGCTGGATAGATGGAGAATGAGTACTACAACATGAAGAGAAGACCTGGGCAGAGTATACACTACAGTTATTCAGCAATGAAAACTAATTGCAGCCGGGCTAGGTGGCTCAGCCTGTAATCCCATGCCTTTGGGAGGATGAGGTGAGTGGATTGCCTGAGCCCGCGGGTTCGAGACCTGCCTGGGCAACTTGGCGAGACCTCATCTCTACAATAAATCAAAAATGAGCCGGGCGTGGTAGCGCGTGCCTGTAATTCCGGCTACTCGGAAGGCTGAGGCAGAAGGATCGCCGGAGCCCAGCAGGTCGAGGCTGCAGTGGCCGGGAGCAGCCACTGCACTCCAGTCTGGGCAATGGAGTGAAACTCCAACTCAAAAAAAAAGAAAACTAATTGCAGTAGCACTCAACAATATGGATAAACTTTGCAAATGTAATCGTAGATTTTTTAAAAATTACAAAATGATTACAAGAATATAAACTTACAGCATGCAAAATGATGAGATAATTGAAAATGATGAATAACTAATAAGATTATATCTTATGAAGACTATATATATGAAGCAGTCAAATGTCCCTTTAAGAATCTGTGTATATTTTTCATTAAGCATCACTAAAAGAACGGCTGCATTAAAAAAACAACAAATGTCATCTACTGTTATTACCACTATTATTTAGCATTGTTCTACAAGTACCGGCCAACGCAATTAGACAAAAGATAAATAGAAGTATATCAAACAGTACTAAAGAGATAAGATGATCATTCTTTATATATGATTGTGATTGTTTACCGAGAAGCCTCAAGGAGTTAACTGGAGATGGCAGAATACAAAGTTAATACTTGGAAATTAGCAGTTTACTTATATATAAGAACCATGTCTTTTAGTAAAAATTAGAAGAAATAATGAAAGAAATTACCCCAATTACAACAGGAACCAAAAAAAGAAAAACTAGTAAGAAATTCAGCAAGAAATACATAGAGTTACAAAAATAAATGGAAAAAAAAGGCCAGCTTCTTGAATGATAAAATGCAAAATTAACTGCCCTCAAATTAGTCTACAAATAGAATGAAACAATAAAATTAACAATTACTTCTCATTAGACCAATTGACTCAAAAGTCACTGTAGTAAAATAAGGAAGAACAGCCATACAAATTCTAGAAACACAGAAATAAGAACTAGCCCCATCCAATTATTAAAACAAGTTATAAAGTCACCATAATTAAAATATTGTACACTAGTAAATGAAAAAGCATACTTTGATGGAACAGAAAAATAAGTCCAAGAATAGATACAAATTCATAAAGAAATTTAGTTCAAATCACAGTTGACACTTCAGTGAGGTATAAATACATTAGGTGAATTATTCAATAAATATGGTTGAGTTAAGTGACAACTGAGTAATCATTTGGAAAAAAAAGTTAATGAGAGCCATAATTTATACCTTACTGAAAATAAATGTCAGATTGGCCATAGAATTAAAAGCAATTTTTTAGATACTAGAAGAAAACATGAGAGTTTAATTTTTAAAATCTGAGTGTGGAAAATCTTTCTAAATATAAACCCAGGGCTGGGCAAGGTGGCTCAGCCTGTAATCCCTGCACTTTGGGAGGCTGAGGTGAACAGATTGCCTGAGCACGCGGTTTGAGACCGGCCCAGGCAACCTGGCGAGACCTTGTCTCTACAATAAAATTTTTAAAAATAGCCAGGCGTGGTAGTGTGTGTCTGTAGTTCTGGCTACTTGGAAGGCTGAGGTGGAAGGATCTCTAGAGCCCAGAAGGTCGATGCTGTGATAGCCATGAGCAGGCGTGCTACTGCATTCCAGCCTGGGCGAAGAAGTGAGACTCCAGCTCAAAAAAAAAACATCATCACAGCCGGGCTCAGTGGCTAAGCCTGTAATCCTGCGCTTTGGAGGCCGAGGCGAGTGGACTACCTGAGCCCGCAGGTTTGAGACCAGCCAGGGCAACTTGGCGAGCCCTCGTCTCTACGATATATATATTTTTTAAATTAGCTGGGCGTGGTAGCACGCGCCTGTAGTTCCGGCTGCTTGGAAGGCTGAGGCGGAAGAATCTCTGTAGCCCAGCGGCTCAACACTGGAGTGGCTGTGGGTATGCAGCGTACCTCCAGCCTGGGCAATGGAGTGGGACTCCAACTCAAAAAAAAACAACAAACAAAAAATAAATTATAAGCTCCTAACAGTAAACAGAATAAATAGGAGAGCCTAAAGAAAATAAAAAGAAGATCAAGAGCCTAAAGAAAAACGGGCAAAGGATATATATCAGAAAACACAAATGGCTTCTAAACATGTGAAAATATGTTCAACCTCACTCATCAGAGAAATACAAAATAAAGTTGCAAGACAAGGTAAAAAATATTGATACCAGTACATTGTACTGAGGAAGATGAGGGGCAGCAGTCTTTCTCTTATATTATTGATGGTAGAAGAAATAGGTATGATCTTTTATAGAAGGAAACTTCACCATATCCATCACAATTACAAATGCATTCATCCTTCTATGAGCTCTTTCTACAATCATATGAAATCATATGCGTATAGATATAAATACTCACTATGGTGCCATTTTTATAGCAAAAGATCAAAAAACCATAACTGTTTACCAGCAGTAGACTGATTAAACAAATCATGGCCTAAAAAAAGAAACGAGGCAGCTCACTGTGTACCAATATGGAATGACTCCCAATATCAACTGTTCAGTGAAGAAAGAAAGTTATAAAGAAGCACGTGTAGCATATTGCCATTGATAAAAAAAGATTATCTCTGAGACAAAGGAAATGTCTCGCTGGAAGGCAAAGGCAGGAGAAAGATATTTCAATTTTCTTTTCTCTTTTATTAATTCTTATGAAATATTAGGATGACAATAGCCTTTTACACCATTTATATTTTGTACTACAAACTACTTATGCAACCAATTAACCTAATTTTTAAAATTCTGCATTTGCCTTCACATAGAAACAGTATTTCTATTTTCTTAGTGCAAGTAGAAATAACCATCTGAGCTACAGAGACAGGGTACACTTTTTAAAAAAAATATTTTAGATAGAACCCTTTCTGAGGGAATTTGAAAAGATTTATAATTATTATTTTACAATCAAATCTTATGTCAAAAAAGTATGTTTCTATAACAGTATGGAAAAAACAAAACAAGACCAAATCCACTAAATCTGACTCAGAAGGCAAGTTAGCTACTTACTACTCGTGCAGTTCCCAGATTTAATTACAGAACGCCACAGTTTGTTTAATTTTAAAGCCAGAAGATGGCGATGTTACTTCATTAAAGTCTCACTGATACCTGTATATCTAAGCCTCTTATTTCTCTTATTGTTTTTCTCCTCCTTCCTGTCTCTCTCATTGCTCTTTGGGATTCTCTCCTGTGTTTCTGAAATTGAAATAAACATTAGCAGAAAGGAAGACAGAAAATATTCCTGAGCTTATAACAATACTATTAAGTAAAAATAACATAATTCAAATACAGTATAAGGTTCTTGATAATTATGAACACACAGATTTTTACCCATTCTCTCCTGAAATTACAGTAAGACAATGCTAAAAGATTTTTAAAAAGATAAATCCATCAAAACCATGTATACGTGTATGTGATGTATACCATATATATGTGAGAGAGAGAGATATAGCTTACTAAAGTCTAAGAATTGAAGCTATCTGAAGGTAGGGGGTCTCAGCTCAGTAAAGGCAGAAAACAGAAAGATTTGGTTGAAAGTCTGAATAAAGAACGGTTTTCACCCAGAAGCCTCACTCCATGTAGGCAAGAAACTGTTCCTTCTGCACACCAGCCAGAGACATTAAACCAGATAGAATGTAGAAACCAGGTACACACAAGGTTTGTGAACACATCACACCACAAAGAGACTGAATGAAGATTTACATGCTCAACAGTGGACCTCAGGTTTTTCACCAAATCAGCTTCCAGAACACAGGAGACTCGGAGAGTCCTCTGTGGGGAACTGACCCAAGAGAAAAGACCTGCAATCACTCTAAGTTAAGACTTGGCCTTAATAACCCCTACGGACAAAGAGTTTTTACTCAGCTTTTATTGCTTCACTCTTTAATCTCAACAGATGGCCAAAGTTTACTAAGCCATCGAGGAAAATCTCTACCAGGAAATAAAGAGGCCAAATTAACAAAACCGGAGACACAAAACTAAACAAAACAGAAAGGGAGAAAAAGAAGAAAAGAAAGGGGGAAGCAGGGAATAGAAGCAGCACGGGGCCTGGAGGGGAGACGGAAGCAAAGGAGGGGTAGGAAATCTCCCACTAAGTAGAACAGAAAGTATCTTTTTTTAAAGCAGAAAAATTTTAGAAGAGCTCTGCAATCTGGAGGTCCAACTAAAAAGACCTGCAATAGGGAAAAGAAAAGAAAAAATTATACAAAAGAAATGCAATTTTTGTTTCTGGCGACAGTGGACTACATAATATGAAAACCTCACCTTAACAAAACATCTAGAAATGTCGGGTAAATTAAATAATCTCTCAAATGCTGAGCTCACAAAAATAAATAAATATAGCTTTCAGCTACCCTGGAGCAATCTGTTAATATGAGTAACCAAGACTTCTGGCTTTTAATGGTCTTAAAGTGACAAGAGACAAGGCCTTGGGAACCACATGAAGTCAAGAATTAGAACTGAGGAATCCTCAACCTTTTATGCATTCTCAGTGAAAAGAAAGACCCACGGAGAGAGGAAGAAAATCAATGAACAGAAAAGAAATAACAACAAAAAAAATCTGTCCAGCTGTAGATTCCAGAAACAAGAAGGGAAAAGCACCTCTCAAAAATTCTCAGATTCAGAAATCACAATGACCCTCAACAAAAGAAAAAACAAAAATAACTCTTAGACACAGCAAAATGTTAAAAATAAAGAGATCTTAAAAACAGACAAAATTTTATGAAAAGCACAAGCAAGACAAGAAAAAAATAGACCAATTAGATAGCAAAAACTTTAAAATTGTGTGCAAAAAAAGGAAAATATCAACAGATTAAAAATGCTGCCTACAGAATGGGAGAAAATGTTTCCAAGTCATGCATTTAATAAGGGCTTAATATCTAGACTAGGCCAGGCTTGGTGGTTCAGCCTGTAATCCCAGCACTTCGAGACAAGTGGGCCTGGGCCCGCGGGTTCAAGACAGTCCGGGCAACTTGGTGAGACCTCGTCTCTAATTTTTCTTTTTTTTTTTTGAGTCGGAGTCTCACTCTGTCGCCCAGACTGGAGTGCAGCGGCCGCTCCCGGCCACCGCAGCCTCGACCTGCTGGGCTCCGGCGATCCTTCCGCCTCAGCCTTCCACGTAGCCGGAATTACAGGCATGTGCTACGACGCCCGGCTGATTTTTTGATTTACTGTAGAGATGCCCAGGCGGGTCTCGAACCCGCGGGCTCAGGCAATCCAATCAACTCAGCCTCCCAAAGGCGCGGGATTATAGGCTGAGCCACCGAGCCCGGCTCTACAATTCATTTTTAAAAATTATCCGGGCGTGGTAGCATGTGCCTATAGTTCCAGCTACTTGGAAGGGTGAGGCGGAAGGACTGCTGGAGCCCAGCAGGTCGATGCTGGAGTGGCCAAAGTGTGCATGCCACTGCACTCCAGCCTGGGCAACGGAGTGAGACTACAATTCAAAAAAAAAAAATCTAGACTAGCCGGGGTCGGTGACTCAGCCTGTAATTCCGCACTTTGGGAGACTGAGATGAGTGGATTGCCTGAGCCCGCGGG
>NW_007253569.1:653882-664041 GCF_000164805.1 Carlito syrichta | reverse complement strand
GAGGCTGCATTGGCCGAGAGCGGCCACTGCACTCCAGTCTGGGCGACAGAGTGAGACTCCAACTCAAAAAAAAAAATCTAGACTATATAAAGAACTCCTACAATTCAACAGTTTTTTTAAAAAAATCTGATTAAGCCGGGCTCGGTGACTCAGCCTGTAATCCCAGTACTTTGGGAGGCTGAGATGAGTGGATTGCCTGAGCCCGCAGGTTCAAAACCCACCTGGGCAACTTGGCGAGACCTCATCTCTACAATAAGTCAAAAATTAGCCAGGCGTGGTAGCGCACGCCTGTAGTTCCAGCTACTTGAAAGGCTGAGGCTGAAGGATCGCCGGAGCCCAACAGGTCGAGGCTGCAGTGGCCAGGAGCGGCCACTGTACTCCAGTCTGGGTGACAGAGTGAGACTCCAACTCAAAAAAAAAATCTGATTAAAAAGTAGGCAAAGGATTTGAATAGATATTTCTCCAAAGACATACACATGGCCAACAAGTACATGAAAAGACGCTCAACATCTCTAGTCATTAGGAAAATGAAATCAAAACCACAATGAGGTCAGGCATGGTGGCTGACGCCTGTAATCCCAGCACTCTGGGAATCCAAGGTGGGAGGATCCCTTGGGCCCAGAAGTTTAAGACCATCCTAAGCAACATAGCAAGACCTCATCTCTACAAAATAAAACATAAAAAAATTAGCTGGGTGTGGTGGTACACACCTGGAGTCCCAGCTACTCAGGAGGTTGAGGAGGGAGGATGTCCTGAGCCCATAAGGTTGAGTTTGTGGTGAGCCGTGATGCCGCAGCATGTTAGTCTGGGGGACACAGCAAGACCCTGACTAAAACAAATAAAAAAAAGTGAAAGCAACCATAGATGAATGGATAACCAAAACATCGTGTGTGTGTATACACACATACACACACACACACACACACACACACACACAATGGAGTATTATTCACTGTTAAAAGGAATGAAATTCTGACATATGCTACAACATAGATGAACTGTGAGGATATTATGCTAAATGAAATAGGTCAGGCACAAAAAAACAAATACTGTATGATTCCACATATATGAGGTACCCAGAGCAGTCTAATTCAGAGAGACAGAACATGAATTGGTGATTGCCAGGAGCTTGGAGAAGGAGCAATGGGGAGTTATTGTTCCAATGGTAGAGGGTTTCAGTTCTGCAAGATAGAGAAGGATGGTGGTGACAGTTACACAACAGTATGAACTGTATAATTCTGAACTGTATACATGAAAACGGTTAAGCCAGGCTTAGTGGCTCATGCCTGTTATCCTAGCACTTTGAGACGTCAAGGTGAGAGGACTGTCTAAGCCCAGCGGTTCGAAACCAGCCTGGGCAACGTGGTAAGACCTGTCTCTACAATAAATAAAAAAATTAGCCAGGTGTGATGGCACAAGCCTGTAGTTTCAGCTACTTGGAAGGCTGAGGTGGAAGGATCACTTGAGCCTAGGAGGTAGAGGCTGTGGTGGTTGTTATCCTGCTACTGCACTCCAGCCTGGGTGATGGAGTGAGAAACAAATTTGTAAGAATAAGTAGGAAAGTAATGGAAAACTAAAGAGAGACTGGATATACTAGACACTGAAACATACTCTAAAGCCTCTACAATTAAAACACTGTGGCATAGGTGAATGAATAGACAGAGACCAGTGGAATAGAACAGGACATCTGTAATTAGATTCAAAAACATAAGGAAACTCAGTATATGACAAGGTGGCATCTCCAATCACTTGAGAAAAATGGTTCTTTTTCTTTTTCAGATGACTTTTTAAAAATCGTGGTAAAATAGGCCAGGTAAGGTAGCTCATACCTATAGTCCCAGCACTTTGGGAAGCCAAGGCAGGAGGATCACCTGAGGCCAGGAGTTCAAGACCAGTCTGGGCAACACGGCAAGTCTCTGTCTCTAAGAAAAAAAAAAAAATTAGCAGGGTGTGGTAGCACATGCCTGCAGTCCCAGCCACTTGCAAGGCTTCAGCCCAGGAGTTCAAGGATACGGTAAGCTATGATCACACCGCTGCATTCCAGCCTGGGTGATAGAGCTAGCTAGATAGCTAGATAGACAGGCAGACAGATAGATAAATGGAATTTTTCTTGATTTTCTTTTCAGATTGTTTGCTGTTAGTATACAGAAATGAAATTGTGTGTTGATTTTGTATCCTATAACTTTGCTGAATTGTTTATCATTTCTTTATCAGAATTGTTTACTAGACTTAGGGGTTTTTTTGTTTTATTTTTTCGAATTGGAGTCTCACTCTGTCACCTAGGCTGGAGTGCAGTGGCACAGACTCAACCTGCTAGACTCGGGCGATCCTTCTGCCTCAACCTTCCAAGCAGCTGTAACAGGTATGCACCACCAACCCCAGTTAATTTTATTTACTGTAGAGACGTGGTCTCACTAAGTTGCCCAGGCTGGTCTCAAACTCCTGGGCTCAAGCAATTCTCTCACCTCTGCGTCCCAAAGTGCTGGGATTTCAGTCAGATTTAGGGTTTTTTTATGGAATCCTCAGAGGTTTCTCTATATAACAACCATTTCATCTATGAACAGAAAAAAAAAAGTTATCTTTTCCTTTTCAATTTGAATGCCTTTTATTTATTTTTCTTGTCTAACTGCTCTGGTTGGGACTTACAGAACTATGTTAAACAGAAGTGGTGAAAGCAGACCTTCTTGTCTTTTTACTGGTCTTAGAGAAAAATCTTCCATTTACCATTGAGTATGATGTTAGCCCTGGCCCTTTCACATATGGCCTTATTATGTTGAGGTAGTTTCCTTCTACTCCTGTTTGCTGAGTGTTTTTATCATAAAATATGTTGAGTCTTGTCAAATTTTTTCTGTATCAATTAATAAGATAGACTTTTTAATAAATAAATGGTGCTGAGGAATCATTTGGAAAATAGTAAAATTAAATCTCTATTTATACCCAAGAATAAATTCCAAAAGGATTAGGGATCTAAATGAAAAAACAATGAAGTCAGGCAGACACCAACTTAACCAAATGATCAAGGTCAACATCCTGTGATAAGACATATCAACAAGATGAAGAGCTTGAATATAATGCTCTGTGAAAGAAAGACACAAAATCACTTCTGTGGTATTTTTATCAAACATGCATAACCTCACTCCAGTCACAAGAAAATACTGGATAAACCCAAACAGAGGCACATTCTGAGAAATAACTGATCAGTACTCTTCAAAAGTGACAGGGTCATGAAAGACAAAGAAAAACTGAAGACTATTAGATAAAACAGAAAACTAAGGAGAAATAACAACTAAATGCAGTGTGGGTCCTGGATAGGATCCTAGAACAGAAAAACGTCTTTAGTTTTTAGTTTTAGTGGAAAAACTGGTGAAATTCAAATAAAGGTCTGCAGTTTTGTTAATAATATCATATCAGCATTAATATTATATTGCTCTTGATAATTATTCTATGATCATGTAAAATGTTAACACGAGAGGAAACAGAATGAAAGATACAATTGAACTCTTGGCACTACTTTTGCAACTTTCCTGTAGGTCTAAAATTGTTCAAAATAAAATGTCTTTTTATTTTTTTATTTTTTTGAGTTGGAGTCTCACTCTGTCGCCCAGACTGGAGTGCAGTGGCCGCTCCCGGCCACCGCAGCCTCGACCTGCTGGGCTCCGGCGATCCTTCCGCCTCAGCCTTCCAAGTAGCTGGAACTACGGGCGCGCGCTACCACGCTCGGCTAATTTTTTATTTACTGTAGAGATGAAGTCTCGCCAAGTTGCCCAGGCAGGTCTCGAACCCGCAGGCTCAGGCAATCCACTCAACTCGGCCTCCCAAAGTGCTGGGATTACAGACTGAGCCACCGAGTCCGGCCTAAAATGTATTTTTAAGAAAGAATGATAATTAAGCAACTTAGAGCTATAATCATCAAAAGAATAAAAGTAAATACTGTTAAAGGTGATTTTACCACTCCGTGCTGCTAGAAGTCAGTAGAGTTCCCTTGGAGAAGAAGAGGCTCGTGACTGGAAGGAGGCCCTAGGGTGCTGGTGATGTCTATTTCTGGATCTAGGATGCTGGTTACACAGGTATATTTCGTGAAAATTCATCAAGCTAAATAATTTTTTTTTTTTACTTTGTAGAGTAGGGTCTCACACTATCACCCAGGCCAGAGTGCAATGGCTGTTCACAGGCATTATCATGGCTTACCACAACCTCGGACTTGTGGACTCAAGCAATCTCCCCGCCTCAGCCTCTCAAGTAGCTGGGAATACAAGCATGTGCCACCATGCCCAGAATTGTTATGGTTTTTTTCCTTCCTACATCGGGGAACACTTTTAGCTTTTTTCTCTTTTTTCATCACAATCTTAAGATTTTATGTCATTTCATAATAATAGTTCCCTTTAGTTTATATATGTTTAATTTTTTTAACAAATGAAAAGGACATGTAACATATAGCAAAAGGACATATAGGCCATATAATAAAATATGTTACAAAAAAGTTAGTTTAACAGTATACATCTTATCTAAGTATGTATTTGTTTCTAGTCACAGTAAACCAGTCAATATAATAGAGTCACATAGTTCATAATCATGATTTAACTAATTAACTGAAATGCAGCTGAACTTAAGATAGCACATACAACATTACAGAGAAATGGTCTGTTTTTTAAATTATAGTAAACAGTGACATCAGTGAAAGAACAATTGATTAAAAACAATGGCTAATATTTGAATGAGTTCACATTCCATAAAAAAACAGAAACGCGACAGAGTGAGACTCCAACTCAAACTCCCCCCCCAAAAAAACAGAGACTACACTGAAAAGATCTAACCAAAAAGAAGCTATAAATATTTTTGGCTTCTTCAAACTAATTTTCCCTATTTCATCTTTCCTTGCACTTAGCATTCCTTGATGGCTGTGACTAAATCATGCCCCTTTGTCACCTCAGTGCCTCACACAGTGCCTGTAACATAATAAGCATTCCATATGTGTCTGTTTGGTAATTCACACAAAGAGCAGCTGGTGGGGAGTCACCATCTCTCTATGCCCGCTATCCCCGTTTCATATTATCCCTAAGAATAAGAAAGGTAAAAAAAGGGCTTGAATTTAAAAGGACAGTAAATAGAAAACAGAAAAAAGGAACTGGAGACTGCTATACCAAGAAATAAAATACTAATTAGATCACTATGATTTTTCCAGTTGGAAAGAAAAGACTCGAATAGAAAAGATTCGAAAGAGATACATGCATTTTTTTAAAACAAAGATGACACCAGCTGCCATGCTTAAGGACTAAAGACAGAAAAAGACTGGAAGAAGGAAGGTCAACAGGAAGCTATTATTGTAGTCCAGAAAAGAAGGAACGGTGGCCTAGACTATTAGGAGAGAGATAGTAGTAATGGAGAGAAATGGGGTCGATTGTCTTCCTGCTTCTGATTTTTTTTTTTTTTTGAGTCAGAGTCTCTCTGTCGTCCAGGCTGGAGCGCAGTGGCACACTCCCAGCCACTGCAGCCTCGACCTGCTGGGCTCAGGTGATCCTTCTGCCTCAGCCTTCCAAGTAGCTGGACCCATAGGTGTGCATCACCATGCCCGGTTAATATTTTGATTTATTGTAAAGACGAGGTCTTGCCAAGTTGCCCAGGCTGGTCTCGAACCCCTGGACTCAGGCAATCCTCTCGCCTCCACCTCTCAAAGTGCTGGGATTACAGGTGTGAGCCACCACACCCAGCCCGCTGCTTCAGGCATCTTTCTTAAGAAAAATTCTCTTCAGTGGATCGGGTAAAACAGCAATGGTAACTAGTACAAAATGGAAATTTTATAAATTTAACCAATGAATTAGAAATCAAGGTTCAATATAAACTTTTATTCAAGAGAGTTCCTAACTGTTCTAAGCAAACCTTCAACAAGGTATATTGCTCCAAATACAATCACTCAGAAACTATGGCAAGCAGGAAGGCTGTCAGAAAACTGAAGACCGGAAAACATAGTACTTGCATGCAAAAAAAAAGAGAAATGGGATCCTGCCAACTACTAATCATTAAAGTTAAATGTAATTCTAGATATGATTCTAGAATCATTACTAAGAGAAATTTACAAACACTTAGAAAATGTAGTAATCAGTGTTCGTTTCAGCATACGTATACTAAAATTGGAAACAAACAGAAGGTTAACACAGCCCCTGCACAAGGATGACACGCACATTCATGAAATATTCAGTATTTTTCTATTTTCTTGAATAGAAATGATCCCTTTCTAAAAAAGAAAGAAAGAAAAAATAGTAACCAACAACATACAATACTAGGTAAGTAATAACATTAAAGTTTTTTTTCTTGCATTTATACAACTAATGGGGTAAAAAATGAGGACTATAAAATCTGAGTTTTAGTAAAGCAACTGTCAAAGTTCCTCATATATTCCTTGTGAGACCTTGGAAATATGTGATGTAGATAATGATAAATTAGCTGAATTTCTAACTGGCCAACCAACTTGAATTACAGAATTAATAAATTTTTTTATCATCCTTAAGAGATGCCTTAGTAGGGCAAGAGCTCTGTTCTTAGGTCTGTCTAGTCAACATTTTAATAAAACATTTGCATGAAAGTCACAACAAGATAACCAGATTTATAATTTATCAAATGCATAGGTGTGATATTTATTGAATGACCAAATCAAGATTTTTTTTTTTTTTGAGTCTCACTCTGTTGCCCAGGCTGGAGTGCAGTGGCACACTCATGGCCACTACAACCTTGACCTGATGGGCTCAGGCGATCCTTCCACCTCAGCCTTCCAAGTCAGTCGCTGGAACTAAAGATTTGTTTTTTAATGTCAACAGACTAGTAGCAATCTGACAAAATAAAATTGAATACAGATAAATGTAAAGTCCTACCAAAAACATTGTATTAAAGAATCGGGAAAACAAGACTCTCAGAATTGGGAGATCGTGGACAAAACGATTCAAAAAATTTTTTTGAGTCAGGGTCCCACTCTGTCACCTAGGCTGGAGTAAACTGGCACGGTCATGGCTCACCACAGCCTCGAATTCCTGGGCTCAAGCAATCCTCCCACCCCAACCTCCCAAGTAGCTGTAACTACAGGCACACACCACCATGCCTGGCTAATTTTTTTATTTTTCTGTAGAAAGGAGGTCCCGCTATGTTGGCTAGGCTGGTCTTGAACTCCTGGGCTCAAGTGATCCTCTCACCTCGACTTCCCAAAGTGCTGGATTACAGGCATGAGCCACTGTGCCCAGTCTCAAGTAATTTCATTAGATTACAAAATTAATTAGTAGGTAACATATTCAGTATACTGCCTTTAGATGCCAGAAACCATTCTAAATGCTTTACATATATACATTAATGTAATTCTTTTAACAGTCCTATGCGACAGATCATTAACCCCGTTTTACATATGAGGAAATCGAGGTCCAGAACGTTCATGTGATGTGGTTGCCAAAGAAGCGAATCTACTCTTAAAGTACATGCTTTCAAAATCAGACAGGTAACTTAAGTCTTCTATACTAGTCAATACTAATTGTGGATATCACGCTTTTAAGAAGAATATAGATGAATTGAAACAACTTCAGGCCAGGCTCGGTGGCTCAGCCTGTAATCCCGCACCTTGGGAGGCCGAGGTGAGTGAATTGCCTGAGCTGGCGGGTTCGAGACCTGCCTGGGCAACTTGGCGAGACCTCATCTCCACAATAAATCAAAAAATCAGCTGGGCGTGGTAGCGCGCGCCTGTAATTCCGGCAACTCGGAAGGCTGAGGCGGAAGGATCGCCGGAGCCCAGCAGGCAAGACTGCAGTAGCCAGTAGTGGCCACTTCACTCCACTCTGGGCGACAGAGTGAGACTCCCAATCAAAAAATAAAAAAAATTTTAAAAAAAAGAAATAAAAAGAAAAGAATGACATCAAAGCCATTAGAAGAGGTTAAAAACTGGGAATATTTTATCTAGGAAGAAAAAAATCTTCCCTAGATAAGTAGGGATATAAGTATCCTCAAATATTTGAAAACTCACAATATAGAAGAGGCAGAACAGATAACAATGAGGATGCAACTTCCAGTTCAGTAAAAGAAATAATTTTATAAAAACCAGAGTGGTTCAAACAGGGCACAGTGGTGCGTGCTTGTAATCCACAGGCTAAGGTGGGAGAACCCCGACAGGCCTGAGCAACACAGCCAGACCCCGTCTCAACAACGGCAGTAACAAAAAATTAGAGTTGTCCAAGCATCTTTGCCCCAGAAACTATGAAACTGAGTCATCTCTCCAGAAAAATATACAAATGTACATATTTTTGCATAACACTTCCAAGAGTTCAGAAATCTACTTTCAAATCTATTCATGCCCCACCCCTAGAGAGTCATGTGTCCCAGATTAAAATGGAAAAGATTTAAGTATGAAAAGGTGAGCATATTAATCTTTGAAATCCATTACAATTTAATGTTCTCTGATCTAGAAGAACTCTCAGCCTCTGCTTTCCTGTTTCTTCTGAGATCCAGATGCTACACACTGCAATGAGCATTTAAAAGATAATGACAAGGACATACACCCCATTGCAAGTTGGCTATTCTGGCTCCTTTTTGGTTCCACATGAATTTTAGGTTTGTTTTTTCTAATCCTCATGCCTCCATTTCAAGTTGAATTGAGAGCACATAGCTCAGTTAAGAATTTTGGCTGACAGGGAAAAACTAGAACATGCCACTTGGACTACAAATGCACAAGAGTCGGGTGGAGGGAGTTACATGATCACAAGATGGGAATATGAAGTATTACACACTAGAAAAATGCAGTCTTCTATCCTAATTAAACACCTAGAAATGAAGAGAACTGAAAACAGTTTAGTAAGTCTTGGGCCTTTATTGACAAATGAAACTGCCACATTGCTGAAACTGCAACTGCATTGCCAGAAAAACGCTACAGACACCATGTCTGCCCTTAGACTAGACTAGTTCCAGGCACAAGATGTTCTAATAAATAGCAAACACATCCAAAGCCAGTACACAAGTGTGATAGAATCTGGGATCTAGGCATTTGATTTTTCTCCTGGTGCTATTTGAGAATGGACACTGCCATTAAAGATTAATTACAGCAATATGAGAGTGATAAAGCTTTGGTTAAATTACAGGCTAACCAATGAAATGGAAAAGCAAGATGCAATATAGATCAATTACACTATTTTATATTTAATTTTGAACAGACAAGGTCATGATTATGCCCGTAGTTAAACAGATGAATAGCTTCAACTATATTTATTAGGTAAAGATGGTTTCAAGCCAGTAAGAGAAAACAAGTGGCCCAGAAAAAATTAGGCCGTGGAAGTCAAACGAAAAGACACAAAACTAAGATTTAGGGAAGCGAAAGGAAGGGGAAGAATGAGCTACTGACTTTCCTAAGAGAGAGCAAGTAAAGAGGGACAGGGAGTCTGTGCCCTCTGACATGGAATGAGGAAAAGGGAAACGTATTCAAGGGCCGAAAGGTAGCTGCAGCAGTGAATGTGGAAAAGGAATGAGCCTATCAACTGCTTCAATTGAAAAAGGGCAACACAGAAAACAAAACTACCAGCATCCATGGCAGTCAACAATAAAATGCCTAACTCACGTAGGGCACTTAATGCGTGGCGAGTTTTGTGACGAATGCATTCCACAGATAAGTCCATTTAATCCTCACCACACCCCGAATAGGTAGCTACTACTATTTTCCAGATGAAGAAACTGAGATCTCACAATGGAAGACAGCACAGGCTGGTACCAGAGGCTGAGCGCTCGGATCCACTTGGTTGTGCCATCTCTCTGCGAGATCCTTCGAAAGCCTTTGTACTTCTCTGTGAAGAGGGACCTCGGCTTTCCAGAATTTTTCAAAGAAGTCTGGACCCAAAAAGTGATCCTCTAGAGAAAAGTTCCCTTATGGGGCATATGAGGTCCTTCCGAGCACACAAAGCTTTGGGACTCTCTCTTAAAAAAAAAAAAAAAAGCACCTTGTAGAGACAGATGGAGGAGTGTGAGTCATGAAAGGAGGAGGGAAAATCAGAAAACCCGATTGAGAAGCCATCCTTCTCCTCCGAAGAGAACGAGGCAGCAGAAAGCAGCCCTGTCCCCGTTCCACGAGGCGTGACTCAGGGACGTCCCCTCCCCCGGTTTGCTGTGTGTGTGTGTGTGTGTGTGTGTGTGTGTGTGTGTGTGT
>NW_007253569.1:646309-653548 GCF_000164805.1 Carlito syrichta | reverse complement strand
GGCGCCGCTCCTCACGGATTGGCTGGGCTGGCGGTGCGTGCAGGGAGTAAACAAACCCCGCCCCCAGGCTTCCAGAGGAGGGGAGGGGGCCGCGAGATGAAGGGGCGGAGCCTCGCGCACTCCGCCCCCGCTCCTGGTTTTCCCTCCCTGGCTTCCCAATGGGTCCCCCCCAGCGACCCAACCACTCCGCGTCCCCGCCTCCTCCTGGCCAAGCTGCAGGCCTGAGGCCTAAAATTTTAGAAACACCGCCTTCCCCCCTCCTACACTCTACCCACCCAAAAGGGTGTGAATCTCTTTTCCATCTGCCCCCGAAGCAGGAAAACCCCATCTCTCTTGGAAAGACGGAACGAGAACAGTCACATCTCGGTCCCTGGGCGGGGAGCAGAGGAAAGAGCATGGAAGCACGTGACCCTGAGTAATGCTACGGGTTGGGCCGAGCGTAGGACACCTTAGAATTATGTAGACAATGGTTAGAGACCACTGGAGACCTGGAGATTCTACAATACCCAATCAAGTTAATATCCAAACCAGGCCAGGTCATTAATGTCACGTGGAAACCGAAAAGGAAATCGCTGCACACATCCTCAAATACCCATCCACCTTGTTTGTTATTAAAAGATTTTGTCAGCCGGGCTCGGTGGCTCAGCCTGTAATCCCGCGCCTTTGGGAGACCGAGGTGAGTGGATTGCCTGAGCCCGCGGGTTCGAGACCCGCCTGGGCAGCGAGACCTCATCTCTACAATAAATCAAAAAATCAGCCGGCCATGGTAGCACATGCCTGTAATTCCGGCTACTTGGAAGGCTGAGGCGGAAGGATCGCCGGAGCCCAGCAGGTCGAGGCTGCGGTGGCTGGGAGCGGCCACTAAACTCCAGTCTGGGTGGCAGAGTGAGACTCCAACTCAAAAAAAAAAAAAAAAAAAGATTTTGTCCATTCATTCGTGCCCATGTGAAAAATCCTATGTGAGTAGCACTGTGGAATTTCAGAGATGAGTGGGATGGGAGCGTCGGGTTTAATGGAGATAGGCATGAAAACACAACGTGAAAACGATTGGCTCCTTCTCATTTCACTCCATACAATCACATTTTATGTATCTCCTATATGACACACTATTCTCGATGCTGGGGATACGTCGTCAGTGAACAAAAAAAGACAAAAATCTCTGCCTTTGTGGAGTTTACATTCTAGTAGGGTGAGAAAGATGATATACAAAATAAGCAAAATAAAAACTATGTTACATGCTGATATGGGCTATGGAAAAAATTAAAGCGGAGAAGGTGTTGGAAGAATGGCTTTATTCTTTTTTTAATTTTATTTTTAGAGACAGTGTTTCCTTTGTCACCCAGGCTGGAGTACAGAGGCACCATCATTTTTTTTTTGAGTTGGAGTCTCACTCTGTCACCCAGGCTGGAGGGCAGTGGCTGCTCCCGGCCACTGCAGCCTTGATTTGCTGGGCCCTGGTGATCCTTCCACCTCAGCCTTCCACGTAGCCGGAATTACAGGCATGCGCTACCATGCCCGGCTGATTTTTTGATTTATTGTAGAGATGAGGTCTCGCTGCCCAGGTGGGTCTCGAACCCGCGGGCTCAGGCAATTCACTCACCTCAGCCTCCCAAAGGCGCGGGATTACAGGCTGAGCCACCAAGCCTGGCTAGAGGCACCATCATTATTCACTGTAGCTTCCACCTCCTAAACTCCAAGCAATCTTCCCACCTCAGCCTCCTGAGTAGCTAGAACAACAGGTATGCACTACCATAGCTGGCTAATCTTTAAATTTGCTGTGGAGACAGGGGTCTTGCTATGTTGTTCAGGCTGGTCTTGAACTCCTAGCTGCAAGTAATCCTTCCACCTTGCCCTCCTAAAGCTCTGGGATTACAGGTATGAGTGGCCACCCATGGCTTCAGTCTTAAGTGGAATGATCAGGGAAGGTAGCACTGAGAAAGTGCTATCCAATTAAATGCCTGAAAGAGGTGAGGAAGTGAGCACTTCTGTTCCCTGGGCGAGATGAAGAGATAATTTCTGCATAATTGTACATAACTAGTCCTGAGAGTCCAAGAATACCAAATGCAGTACTCCACTGACTTATTCTAAAATGCAAAAACCCAAACCAAGTGATTACATTTTTCAATAACAAATCAATAAAAAGGTTTAGTTTCCACAAAAAATGTTAAGATTATATTCAATTTAACAAATACCACTCTTGGCACTACAGATACAAAAATGAGCAAAATAGACAAAACTTCCACCCTAAAGGAACTCAGTCTATGGGTTGTAAACCACCTCAGTACAATGTATAAATAACCATAATAGAAGTACACCCACAACGTGCTGGGGCTCCTAGGCGGGAAGGATGGGTGTTACCAAGGAACTGTAAACTCTCCACAGACCTCTTTATCTATAAAGAAAACTCAGTACTAAATTTTGGAGTGAGGTTCTGGCTGTCAGGGATTCCTTAATATAAGCTTCTAAGGTGAAAGTCTAAAGACAATATTGGGTTGAACCATACTGCTGATATTTGGCAGTTTTCATATGGTTCAACTTACTCACCTGCAGAATTAATGTAAGGACTTTACTAAGTAATGCATGTAATACATGTTCAATAAATGATGGCAGTTATGATCATTCTATAGCAGTGCTTTTGAAAAAAATGACTTGACAGTCAATGTTTCATAACACTTTTAATGCTGCAAAGTAAAATGGGCAGTGAAAGTTTCAAATTTTCCATATACTAGTTTGATCTAGCTGTGAATTTCCATGACCCAATCACGGTATGTTGTAAAAGACAGTAAATGTTAGTTTCACAGCAGGCCAAGAAATTCAGAATGAGAAGGAACAGCTTGATTTTGAAGCCAAAAGCTGAAAATTCTCCAGAATAGAATAAATTGTCGAGTTGCCACAGGGAAGAAAATTCATGTAAATCAATTTTTCATTCCCACTCATAGGTCCAATTTAGCAATTTGCACAACAGTCAGCTTTCTGTCTTCCTTCTCGTTTCCCCATTAAGAGATCTTATTTCCTTTGAAAAAGAAAAGAAAGTTTCCACCATATTCAATGCCAGAGTGTAGAGGACTGAAAGGTGACAGAACACTTACTGATCCTGCAAACACTTATTAAGCACTTATTGTATGCCAAGAAATGCAAGGCATTGGAAATGCAAACATAATGGCCAAAGAGCTCTTTTTTTTTTTTTTTTTTTTGAGTTGGAGTCTCACTCTGTCGCCCAGACTGGAGTGCAGTGGCCGCTCCCGGCCACCACAACCTCGCCTGCTGGGCTCTGGCGATCCTTCCGCCTCAGCCTTCCATGTAGCTGGAATTACAGGCATGCGCTACCACGCCCGGCTGATTTTTTGATTTATTGTAGAGATGAGGTCTCACTGCCCAGGCGGGTCTCGAACCCGCGGGCTCAGGCAATCCACTCACCTCAGCCTCCCAAAGGCGCGGGATTACAGGCTGAGCCACCGAGCCCGGCTCAAAGAGCTCTTTTAATTGGTATTCCTTGTGCTTGGAACTATGCCAGTTTACCTGCACATCTAAGCTTAAACAACACTTTCTCCAGAAAAGCTTCCCGTGATTCCCTATCTTCAGGTGCTTACCAGGTGTTTATTGTGTGCACAGATGAATCCCGTTAGACTGTTAATAAACTGAAGCATCAGAGTCATGTCATTTGCTATCACATCCTCAGTGCTTAAGATAATTCAATATGTTTTTATTTAATGGATAATAATTCACAGCCCAGCACACGTGGAAAGAAGAGAAAGTATAAATAAATAAAATCTCCCCTATTTGTAAATATATGGGCCAGGGAATCATCCACAAAGAGAAGGCTGTGGCTGCCAGGCGCAGTGGCTCACATCTGTAATCCCAGCACTCTGGTAGGCCGAGGAAGGAGGAGTTTGAGACCAGCCTAAGCTACATAGCGAGACCTCATCTTTACAAAAAATAAAAAAAGAGGGCTGTGAGACAGGTCCATTACAGTTGAACCCAAGGAATTTTCATGTGCTGCCCCTTTCCTGGCACTGGACACTGCCTTTTGCAGGTGGAGGTGCAGGACTCCTGGACCACTGCCACTCAAATTTTAATGTGCAGAGTCATCACCCGGGAATCTTGAGCTTCAGACTCCAAGTGGGGCCTAGATTCTGCATTTCCAGCAAGCTTCCAAGTGATGCTGATGCTGCCTCACCAGCCAAAGGTCACACTTTGTGTTAGACCTAGGAAACCAGTTCTGCCCTTGGCCAATAATTAGAGGGAAAATTGAAGTGAACTGCTAAAAAGCAAGACAAAGCTAAGCAATGCTAAAATGGCTGCTCTTTGGCTATATTGGATCCATTTTGTTTTTTTGTCCTTTCACTTTGAGTAACAAGGTCCTTGGTGATTTTTATCACACAAAGAGATCTGTAGTTGTCACCACAGTTTCAGATATGATTTTGTTCTTTGAAAAAGCATCCTCTTTTCACACCTAATCCATCTAGTGACTGACAAAAGAAATAACACTTAGAAGAAGAGTGTCAAACCCGGGTTTTGTCTTCTAGAGACAGTCCTATTATGCACAGTTTAAACACCCTAAGAGGGTAGAATAGGATCAAAGCCTTGGAATTTCCTGTTTTCAGAATGACTGTTAGGGCAGTAGAAGGATTTCACAGCCACCCTTCATAAAGGTGACCTCCTCTTACTATCAAACCTAAAGTTTTTTTTAGTGCAAAATATTTTATTGTGAGGTATAAAAAATACACCCTCTGGCCGGGCTTGGTGGCTCAGTTTGTAATCTCAGCACTTTGAGAGGCTGAGGCGAGTGGATTGCCTGAGCCCAACGGTTTGAGAACAGCCTGGGCAACTTGGCAAGACCTCATCTCTACAATAAATAAAAAAATTAGTCAGGCGTGGTAGTGCATGCTTGTAGTTTCAGCTACTTGGAAGGCTGAAGAGGAAAGATCGCCTGAGCCCAGCAGGTCGACACTGGGGTGGCCATGAGTGTGCCACTGCACTCCAGCCTGGGCGGACAGAGTGAAACTCCAACTCAAAAAAAAAGAAAGAAATACACCCTCATGCTCTTGATTAAGAAACAGAACATTGACACTACTGGAGGCTCATGCCTATAATCCAAGCACTTTGGAAGGCTGAGGCCGAAGGATTGCCTGAGCCCAGGAGTTTGAGACCAGCCTAGGTAACATAGAGAGACCTTGTCTCAACAAAAAATTAGCTGGATGTAGTGGCACATGCCTGTAGTCCCTGCTACTTGGGAGGCTGAGGCGAGCCATGATCATGCCGTTGCACTCCAGCCTGGGCAACAGAGTGAGATCTTGACTCAAAAAACAAAACAAACAACAAACAAAACCACTAGAGACTCATGTGCCCCTTAGCAATGTGTCTCTTTACCCTTCCCAAAATAACATCCTGGATTTTGTTTGCAATTACCATGTTTTTCTTTATAATTTTAATGCACATATATGTACCTCTAAATGATATATTGCTCAGTTTTTTTGGCATGTTTTAAACTTCATATACTTCAGGTCAAATTTATTATTCATCCGCAAAGTATATTTTGGCTTAACATTTTGAGAGAGTCATCTATCTTGAAGCAGGTTTACTTATTTTCACTAAGGTAAAAATAACAGTTACATAATCCATTCTCTTACTGAAAGGCATTTGGGTTTTTTACCTTTTTTTCCCCCCATTCTGATACTATGAATATTTCCTTCTTCCTTTGTACATGTGAGATTATTCCATAGGGTCTTAAGTTATGTCCAGGAGTGAAAGCCAGAATATTTAACAACTGATCCTGCACAGATCTTAGCTTGTTCTCCTTCCCCATAAACACCATGACACAAATTCTTACATGCAGGTGGTTTATTTTGGCAGATGATTCCAAAGAACAGGAGCAGGAGATAGCAAACGTGAAATATGGAGGAGGAAAAGGAAGAATGTGTGACGGTGAGGATCATTGCTGGAGGCCACTCAGGCTTGACCCTGAAGGGGACTCTCCAAGGAGCTTTGAAGAGCACACTTCAAAAACTGTCCACTCGGTGCAGGGGAGTGAGGAGGTGGGATTGGCAGTAGTGGGAATCTGCCTGGGAAGGTGGGGGGCACATCTCATCAACAAGGGTATGCCTGCATGATGAACATTTGTATATCTAACCCTGAATTGTACCCTCCATCTTTAAAATAAAAAAATAAAAGTTAAACAAACAAAACTAACCACTTGAAGAACAGAAGAGGAGTCTATCTATACACTGGCCCCCCTGCCAGTTGTTTAAGAATTGCCCCAGAGATGGGCGTGGTGGCTCACACCTGTAATCCAGAGCTTTGGGAGGCTGAGGAAAGAGGATTGCTGGAGCCTAGGAGTTCAAGACCAGCCTGGGCACATGGTGAGACCTCATCTCTACAAAAAATTGACAAATTAGCTGTTGGTGTGCGCCTGTATTGCCAGCTCTCAGGAGGCTAAGGTGGAAGGATTGCCTGAGCCCAGGAGGTTGAGGCTACAGTGAGCCAGGATCCCGCCACTGCACTCCAGCCTGGGTGGCAGAGTGAGAGTCCAACTCAAAATAAATGGATAAAAAGTTGCCCCATAGGTGTCAGCTCTCTAGCACTTCTAGATTTGGCCATACGTGAAAATGACAGAGTAGATTCAGACAAGCAATCCAAGCTGAGAGGCAGAGAACTCCCAGCTTAGGACATGGGAACTATAGTATGGCAAAATGAGGCAAGGTGCTGTCGGGTTACACCAGGGTAGCTGATTGCTACGATAACAACCAGAATTAAAAGGTGGGCCAAGAGGATGTGAAATGGGGCAAGCAGTAACCAATACTGACATAAATGAATAATAGGCTGGGCATGGTGGCTCACACCTGTAATCACAGGCCGAGGCAGGAGAATTGCTTGAGCCCAGGACTTTGAGATCTGCTTGGACAATGAGGCAAGACCTTGTTGCCGTTAAAAAAATACATACAAAAATTAGCCAGGTATGGTGGTGTGTGCCTGGAGTCCTAGGTACTCAGAGATTAAGGCGGGAGTGGCGTCTGAGCCCAAGAAGTCGAGGCTGCGGTGAGGCAGGATCATACCACTGCCCTCCAGCCTGGGTGACAGAGTGA
Organism: Carlito syrichta; assembly: GCF_000164805.1. Classification (NCBI taxonomy): domain Eukaryota; kingdom Metazoa; phylum Chordata; class Mammalia; order Primates; family Tarsiidae; genus Carlito; species Carlito syrichta. The sequence goes on along the minus strand of NW_007253569.1, from coordinate 646,466 downwards.
GACCCTGTCTCAAGAAATAAAGTAATAGCCGGGCTCGGTGGCTCAGCCCATAATCCCACGCCTCTGGGAGGCCGAGGTGAGTGGATTGCCTGAGCCCGTGGGTTCGAGACCCGCCTGGGCAACTTGGCGAGACCTCATCTCTACAATAAATCAAAAA
>NW_007253569.1:619890-646236 GCF_000164805.1 Carlito syrichta | reverse complement strand
GCCAGGAGCGGCCACTGCACTCCAGTCTGGGCGACAGTGAGACTCCAACTCAAAAAAAATTAAAAAAAGAAAAGAAATAAAGTAATAATAATAAACGAATAATAGTTTTTTGGTTTTTTTTAAGTTGAGGTCTCACTCTGTTACCCAGGCTGGAGGGCAGTGGCATTATCACAGATTACCACAACCTCAAACTTCTGTTCCCAGGTGATCCTCATGCCTCAGCCTTCCAAGTAGCTGGGACTACAGGCGGCACATGCCACCATCCCTGGCTAATTTTCTTATTTTTGTAGAGACGAGGTCTCACTATGTTGCCGAGGCTGGTCTTGAACTCCTGGGCTCAAGCAATCCTCCTGCCTCACCATCCCAAAGTGCCGGGATTACAGACGTGAGCCACCATGCTTGGCCTTGAATAATAAATTAATGGAAGATATGAGACAGCTCTTCCATACAGTGGAATTCCAATGAATAAATATAAAAGCATAATGGAAGCAGAAAATCACATCACTACGCAAATACCACAGGAATGATTGTTGCAGGCAAGAATCATCCATGTATACTGAAACTAGTGAGTGAAATATGATGGCAAACAGGATATTTACATTATCTCAAAATATCTCCTCAGATGATTTTAATTAACTACTAGGGGAAAAATAGTAACCTTACAGTGGAAAAACCAAGCAGACGCCACCTTAATCAAGCGATCAAGGTTAACATAATCAGTAACAAGACATAAATAAGTCTTTATTATAGGATGTACTAAGAAGTCCACAAATAGCCGGGCTCGGTGGCTCAGCCTGTAATTCCAGCACTTTGGGAGGATGAGGCAAGTGGACTGCCTCAGCCCGCAGGTTTGAGACCAGCCCGGGCAACTTGGTGAGACCTTGTCTCTATAATAAATCAAGAAAATTAGCCGGGAGCGGTAGCACAGGCCTGTAGTTCCAGTTACTTGGAAGGCTGAGATGGAAGGGATCACAGGAGCCCAGCAGGTCAGTGCTGGGGTGACTGTGAGCATGCCACGGCATTTCAGCCTGGGCAATGGCGTGAGACTCCAACTCAAAAAAAAAAAAAAAAAATTGTAGAGCCTCAATCTAATCATAAGACAGTATCAGCTGAAACTATCAACTGAAACTGAAGGGGCATTCTATAAAATAACTGCCAGTGCTGTTCAAAAATGTCAAGGCCATGAAAGAAAGACTGAGGAACTGTCTCAGACTGGAGGAGACTAAGGAGACACGAAAATGTGGGGCCAGGTGTGGTGACTCACACCTCACTTTGGGAGGCCAGCACTTTGGGAGGCTGGGGCGGGAGGATTGCTTGAGTTCAGGAGTTTGAGATCAGCCTGGGTAACATAAGGAAACCTTATCTCTACAAAAAAATTAAAAAATTAGCTAAGTGTGGTGGTTCACACCTTTAGTCCCAGCTACTCGAGAGGCTGAGCCAGAAGAATCTGCTGAACCCAGAAGGTTGAGGCTGCAGTGAACTGTGATTGTGCCACTGTACTCCAGCCTGGGTGACAGAGTGAGACCCTGACTCAAAAAATAGATAAATACGACATGGAATCCTGGATTGAATTCTGAACTAGAAAAATATATTACTCAGCGAACTGACAAAATTCAAATAAGGTCTGTAGATCAGTCAACACTACACTGTACCAGTGTGAATTTCCTTGTTTGAGTAATTGTACTCTGGTTATACAAGATGTTTAACAGGGAAAGCTGGGTGAAAGGAGAACTCTGTGTGCTGTTTTTACAACTTTTCTGTAAGTCTAAAATTATTTCAAGAAAAAAAGTAAGAAACTAAATACCAGGGGATCTTATTAAAATACAGATTGTCATTCAGTAGATCTGTGATGAGGTCTGACATTTTGCTTTTCTGAAAATCACCCAGGTGATCCTGAGACTGCAACATATTTAAGTAGTAAGACTTTGTTCCCCCAGTTGTGCTGAGGTGTAACTGACATATAATAAACTGTGCATGAAGAGAATAATTTGATTTTTTAAAAAATTTTTGGAGTCTCACTCTGTTGCTCAAGCTGGAGTGCATTCACACGATCATGGCCACCAAAGCCTCGACCTCCTGTTTAGGAAATTCTTCTGCCTCAGCCTTCCAAGTAGCTAGACATACAGGCACGTACCACCTGGCTAACTTTTTGATTTATTATAGAGACATGATCTTGCCAAGTTGCCCGGGCTGGTCTTGAACCCATGGGCTCAGGCAATCCTCTCACCTTCACCTCCCAAAGTGCTGGGATTACATGCATGAGCTACCATGCCCAGCCAGTTTTGAGTTTTGGCGTATATATATATATATATATACGCCAAAACTCATAAAATCATTGCCACAATCAAGATAATTAATTTATTGTTTGGAGACAATTCTACCCAGGCCTCTCATTTGTCTTGCAAGCAGAGGTACTGTGGCTTTCGTTGTAAACTAGAGACAGTGTCTCCCTCCAGAGCAGAGGGCACTTTTGTCCAATTTGTTCAAGATAATAAAAATAGTGCCCTCTGGGTGGGCATCAGGCAGGTTTACTTCCAACCCATTATAAAAGCCTCCGGTTTCCTGAGCCTGAGGTTCTTCTACTGGACCACAGAGCACTACATTCACAGCACCAACCTCTACACTCCTGGTAGGACTTGGGCAACGAGGACCCATGCAAACATGAAGGTAATAGATGCTTGCTATGCCATGAGTAATAAAATCTTTAATCTCTGACCCTGGAGTCTCATTTTTGTTTTATTTTGAGTAGGAGTCTCATTCTGTCGCCCAGGCTGGAGGGCAGTGGTACGCTCATGGCCAACCGCAGCCTCGACCTGCTGGGCTCAAGCGATCTTTCCACCTCAGCCTTCCAAGTAACTGGAACTACAGATGCACGCGACCACGCCCGGCTTGGAGTCTCTTATCAAAACAAGTTGAGCATCCCAAATCCATTTCACATTCTGAGATGTGAAATGCTTGTGGATCTGAAACTTTTTGAGCACCAATGTGATGCTCAAGCGAAATGCTAATTTTCAGATTTCCAATGCTCAGCTGGTAAGTGTATATAACGCAAATATTCCAAAATCCCCAAAAGTCTGAAATCTGAAACACTTCTGGTCCCAGGCATTTTAGATATGCATTCTGTATCCATGAAACTGTGGAAGGCTAACTTGTTAGCTTTCAAGTAGAGTAAACGTTGAGACTCATCTCAGTTTATGACTGTGTTTGGTGATGAAGATAATGCTGACAGAGACATGGCTTTCTGGAAGAGAGAGGGCAAAGGCTCATGTGGGCTGGGTGAGGGGTACGAGAACTCCCTGGGATTTGGTAACAAATGCTCTTGCCCAAGTGGTGGGGGAGGGGGAAAGGGAGTTTGGCAAACCTCATGCATTTCCCTTAAAATCTCCATCTTTGTCTCTTTTGTTTGTTTGAGTCTGTCACCCAGGCTGTAATGCAGTGGCACGCTTACAGCTTGCTGCAGCCTCGACCTCCTGGTCTCAAGTAATCCTTCCACCTCAGCCTCCTGAGTAGCTGAAACTACGAAGTGCACACCACTACACCCAGCTAATTTTTTTTATTTTTTGTAGAGACAAGGTTCACTGGTAGGGAACTCCCGGGCTCAAGTGATTCTCCCACCTCAGCCTCCCAAAGTGCTGGGATTACAGACATGTGGCACTGCACTCAGCCTAATCTCCATCTCTTAATTGATTGTTTCTTTCTCTAAACAGCAAAAAATTCTCTATTATTTGATACCATCATTTCTTTTTTCCCTACAATTTCTTTTAAATAAAAATCATTCTTCAAAATTATTGCTATCAAATAACCAGACGAATTTCAGAAAAGTTCCACACAGCTCCATGATGGCCCCCCATTCCTTGTCCTACTCAATAGACAAATATTACTTTGAACTAAAAAACAAAACCCCTCCTTTACTCAAATAACTCAATGGTCCTCGTTCTTCACATTTCTTTCTACAAAACAATACTATGGGCTCCTAAAAGACTTCACTATAGTTAGGGAACAGAATTCACATTTTGTGACTGAATCTTCCCCCCATATGGATGCCACTAAATATGTGTGAGAACTTGAAGCAATGGACAGAGAAACATAAAACAAAAATGGCTTTAATATACCAACATGTACAGATCAATCACTCACTGTTTCATTGTAGTTTCTCAAATAATTTTAGATAATTTCAGAAGAGATTTGTAACATCTGTTAGGCTAATTTCATGCTACTAGTGTATGCAATTACCTTTTCTCCATTTATCATCTTTCTAAATATTTTAAAATACAGTATATCTTCACAACAAATTACATTCCCTCACCCCAAAAAATTAACCCTCTTCTCTAGTAATTTCCTTTGTGCAAGAATGTAATCTCGAGTCACAACTGTAGTTAACATATACTATTGCCGGGCATAGTGGCTCATGCCTGTAATCCTAGCACTTTAGAAGGTGGAAGTGAGAGGATTGCCTGAGTCCAGGGGTTCGAGACCAGCCTGGGCAACTTGACGAGCCCTTGTCTCTACAATAAATCAAAAAATGAGCCAAGCATAGTGACACATGCCTGTAGTTCCAGCTACTTGGAAGTGAGACTCCAACTCAACTCTAACTCCAACAAAACAAAATGCATATACAATTTCTTCTGTGATTTTCTTTTTTTGAGTCAGAGTCTCACTCTGTCACCTAGGCTGGAGTGCAGTGGCACCCTCACAGTCATTGCAGCCTTGACCTCCTAGGGTCTGGTGACCCTTCCACCTCAGCTTTCCAAGTAGCTGGAACCACAGGTGTGTGCCACTATGCCTGGCTAATTTTTTATTTATTATAGAGACAAAGTCTCACCAAGTTGCCCAGGCTAGTTTCAAGCCCCTGGAGCTCAGGCAGTCCTCTTGCCTCCTTCTCTCAAAGTGCTGGAATTACAGGCATGAGCCAACATCTGGTCCTTTTTTTTTTTTTTGGAAGTGGGCTCTTGCTCATTGCCCAGGCTGGCCTTGAACTCTGGGCTTGAATGATCCCTCCATCTCAGACTCTTGAGTAGCTGGGACTGTAGGTATGTGCCATCACACCCAGCTTCTCTGTGACTTTCTTAATGTGCAGAAACCAAAACAGGAAATAGTATTCAACAGAATGTCAAGGTAACATTTTTTTAAATCTAAAAGTTAAAGTAGACAAAAAGGTAAAGGAAAAATTCAAATGCATGTGACAAATATTTCTATGGCTCAGCATCCTTGATTTCATCTGTAGATCTTAACAATGATTTATAAGGTTCTCAATGACTAATATAACTATGAAATTCATTAAGAACATAGAAGAAATAAGATTATGAGTTTACTGAGGCATATGAACTGGAATCTGTATCCACTATCTTGCACAAATAGGAAAGTTTCTAATTCATTTTCCACAAAAATCATTCTGAAACATTTACACAAATTAGCTCATTTTAAAGAAAATGTTAGAAACATTATAACTATATACAAAGTATATATCTGTACACCCTACATAACATTCTAAGCAAAGGTATCTTTGAAATTTTTTGCTATTACATAGTATTCATATCACACTCTGTAATAAGCAGAGAAGGAATATGAGAACTCTTGTGCTCAGTACATTGTAAAATCATGTTTCAAATGCTATATATATACATTTTGCCTAGAAGGATCTGAAAAGTCCTCCCTAACAACTTACATCATTGGACTGATTTAAAAAAAAAAACTTTAAAAAATATTTAGATATGGCTCATTTAGCAAACAATCCAATTAGTAAGTGGGCAAAAAAATGTGAACAGAAAATTTCACTGAAGAGGCTAAACAGATGGCAAACAAAAAGCACATGAAAAGATGTTCGACATCATTATCAACTAGGGAAATGCAAATTAAAACCACAAGAGACATCACTACACAGTCATCAGAACGGCTAAAATAAAAAATAGTGACACCAAATGCTGGTGAGCATGTGGAGAAACTAGATCACTCATACATTGCTGGTGGCAATGTAAATTAGTACAGTCACTCTGGAAAAGAGTTTGGGAGTGTCTTATCAAGATAAGGCTCATTTAATCTGGAGTCCTTGTGTCTTTTTCCTAAACAATACAGATATCTGTATAGACACAGCCATTTTATAATAGACCAGATTTACAGTAAATGGGGAAAAGACAGTAGAAATAGAATAACATAGAATTTCAGAAATATCTCATTTGGCAGGCACCTGTCTCTATCCTTCCCATCCCCAAGATCATTCGTGCATTCCTCTAGAAACACGAGTCCCATGGGAATATGGTGACACTATAGCCAGTGATTTAAAATAGATGCTGGTGCAAATGCATATGGCTATAAAACTCCAAAACTTAAAAAAGTCAACATGATTTAGAAGCACCTATTTCATTTTTTTGAGGTTAGCCATTTTGGCTGGTTTGAACCAGATGACCTGGCTTTGGGTATGCAAGAAGATTCTGAGGCCAGGTAGATCGCAACGGTCCAAGGTGTATTTGGGATTTTTAACTCTTATTTCCCAAAAGAGATCCTGAATCCTTTAGGGTGGATTCAAGCCTTCTGGGCAATCTCTGGGATGACTCTAGAATCACTTAAAGTTGAAGAACTCCAGAGTACAGCTATATGGCCTCTCAGAGAATTACAAAATTCTTGCCAGACTCCAATATTTTCGATTAAAGACTGGTCCCCAGTCTAAGTCTGTTGCAGAAGGAGCTACTTCTGAAATTCCTTCCTGTTACAAGTGTTTGGCACTCCTAAGAGATCCAATCTGTTAACCATCTGCAGTCAAATATATGAAACCTGTGACAAGAAAGGCTTCAATGACACCTTAAAAAGTTGGCCAGGCACGGAGGCTCACGCCTATAATCCCAGCACTTTGGGAGGTGGAGGTGAGAGGAATGCCTGAGCCCAGGGGTTCGAGACCAGCCTGGGCAACTTGGTGAGACCTCATCTCTACAGTAAATCAAGAAAAATTAACTGGACATGGTCGCGCGCATCTGTAATTCCAGTTACTTGGAAGGCTAAGGCGGAAGAATTGCCTGAGCCCAGCAGGAAGAAGCTGCAGTGGCTGTGAGCAGTGTGCCACTGCACTCCAGCATGGGCGACAGAGTGAGACTCTGACTCAAAAAAAAAGAAAAAGGGTTAATGTAACTATGGGTATTTATGGATGTGCATCTCTATACAAATACCTTCGCAAATATATAAACATATGAAGCATTTTAAGTAAACGATGTGAGGATTCTAGCTCTCATTACAAAGTAGTCCTTCTTTATCCAACAGAAACATCTTGACTGCTACCTGTCAACAAATGTATGCAACATCAAGGATAAAAGGCATATGCAAGCAAAGTTGCATTTACAAATATAAAATTCAACCCACAAACATGAAAGCACAATGTTAAGTTCTGGGGAAGTAGACATGGTTTCTGCTTTCAGGGAGTTTCCAGTCTGGTAGAGATTTGCACAGAAGACAGATTTTTTTTAAAAAGTGATCATCTTTCTTCAGAGATGGAAAGGAAGCAAAACAGCAGATCAAATCAAAGATGTTCTGCAGAATGCATTAATCCTAGACTGAAGTCATGGACCTACTACAGTAAATAAGACCACAGAGATTATAGAGGTAGGGAAGGGTAAATAAAAACAAGACAATCGTGAGTTTTTTTTCACCCTCACTGATCAGCAAAGTAGAAATCCTATTTAAGATACTACCACCACTTTTTACCAGCAACCATTTCCTAAGGTAAAATGAGGCAGAAAGAAAAGGAATATGACACAATATTCACTGAGTCTTCAATTTTTTTCCAACAGGCTTTATCAGTGGTTCTCAGCTAGGGAGCATTTTACCCCCCAGAATGGCAATGTTTGAAGATATTGTTGGCCATAAAGACTAAAGGGACGCTACTGGTAGCTAGAGGGTAGAGGTCAGGGATGCTGCTAAACATCCTCCAATGTACAGCATAGTACCTCAAAATAAAGAATTAACCAGTCCAAAACATCAATTCTGAGATTGAGAAACCACATCACAGTTGGCTTTAAAAGATTTAAAAATCAGTAAGTCTACAGTATAGAAGCAATTAGTATCACTTTAAGATGAACTGTATGGGAACATTCTCCTCCTTGATGAGGCAGCTAGAGACCTCCTAAAAATATATGATAGATCCGTAATGGGAAAATAAAGCATGCTGTGAAATAGTAGCACAGATTTTTTAAATGTCAAATTTTAGCATACATATGAAAAATAAACCTTAAAGATAGAAAGGACAATTTTTTTGCTCAATTGATTTTGATTATCAACTGCTTCTACAACTACAAAAGTAAACGAGTTCCTGTTTCTGATTTTGGTTATATCTGACAGAAGATTTACTAAGCTATGCCACTAAAAATGGCAAGAAATATTCAAAATAAAAGATTAGATTTTAGATTCACAGAAGAAAAATAGTTACTGATTACTGAGAAGATGCTCAGTGAGAGAGATTCAAAGTTATTTTCCAACATTATCTAAAAGATCTTTATTTTGTGGCTATATATTGAGAAAGAAGAATGTGAAAAAGAAATGAACTAACAAGTTTTTAGATATTACTAACTTTATAATTCAGCATAGCCTAACAAAAGGTAGGATTATTTCTTGCAAAATTACACCCATTGAGAAACTCTAAGAAACAGCAAAACAACAGAGCAGCTTTCATATGACTTTGTATCAAAGTCTTTGCTTTTGTTTTTTGTTTTTGAGTTGGAGTCTCACTCTGTCGCCCAGACTGGAGTGGAGTGGCCGCTCCCGGCCACTGCAGCCTCGACCTGCTGGGCTCCGGCGATCCTTCCGCCTCAGCCTTCCAAGTAGCTGGAACTACAGGCACCTACCATGCCCGGCTAATTTTTTGATTTATTGTAGAGATGAGGTTTTGCCAAGTTGCCCAGGCGGGTCTCGAACCCGCAGGCTCAGGCAATCCACTCACCACAGCCTCCCAAAGCACGGGATTACAGGCTGAGCCACCGAGCCCGGCTGTATCAACGTCTTTAATTGGTCACTAGGTTTTCTAAGCTTTCTAGAAAGCTTAGTGAAATATTTTTCTAGAAAGGATATAAAAAGGAGAAAGAATAAAAAGAATATTATCTACATAATGAGATTTGACTTTTTACAGTAAATAAAACATCTCTATTTAACAAAAATATTTCCAAATCTTAGTAGAGTCAAAGATACTGTTTGCTACAATGCCTTCATCAAAAATTTTAAATAATTTAAGACACTTAAGGTTCACTGAAATGGAATGTGCAGAAATGCAATTTAATTTCTAGTTCTATTATATCTGTCTCTGAAATGAACACATATGAAGCAACAACAAAATTCTCTCTAACAGTCTCTCCTTTAGTTACACTCTTTATAACTATAGCAGAAAGACTTTATGTAATAAATCCTGACCAAGAGGGAAATAAATCCATTATTGCTGCAAATCCACATGGAACCTACCCCAAATGTAGGGAGAGACAAATAAAATGAAAACAGGTTGGAAGGTGGTCAATTGCCTTAGGACAATTCTGTACCCAGGTGGCGCTTCTCACAACTCTGATTCCTCCACACTGCTTCTTGCAAGAAGGTCTGAGAAGTGGGGCCGTCCCTGCTCTTCTCTGGCTCTCTGGCTCAGTGGCTGTAAGGCAATCCATTATTAGCATGGACTCATCACCTCTATCAGCTATCCACTGCACACATCCCAGAGAAATGGCAGACTGGACAAACATCAAAAAGATGCAGAACAAATAAAACACTCCCGATAAAGACAAATCTTCAGTTACCAATAAATTAGGGCCCTTTCTTCAAATGAAGCTGTCGATTAGGCACTTAATAAAACAAAAGACATTTGTGTAAGTATCTCAACAACTAAGAAAGATAAAGAACAGAAGGCAAGATTTATGTTAATTACCTGTATTTTGTAAAAAAGAGGATGTTACCCTTTAGCCAGAAGTTTTTGAAAGAAGTGCAATTTGACAAGGAAAATAAATAGTAGTATTCTGTTCCTTAAATCTCAATATCCTTTTTAGTTCATTAACTACAATTAGTTTTTCAGTGTTTTTCAACATGGAAAGAATGCACAGATTTTGGATGAACAAGGAAAGAAGTAAGGGAGTGTCTTTAAGACCAATAAAGGAAAGCACTGACTAATAAGTTTATCTGAGAGGGACATATTGAGCTCATATTTGGATATGACATTGAAAAATTATGGCTTTAAACATAAAATATTCATGGTACAAAATTCTACATTTTATCAGTTATTCTTTCTTTTTAATTATATGGATTTCAAGTAGCCCACTTAATTTTAAAGAATTTATATTTCTCACATAATTTTGAAACAATAGGTAAATGGTACTTGACCCAGAACTATTAGCTCGGATGGTAAATCACATATTCCTATGTACCACTGGCCCAGTATAAAAAGGAAGAGGACCTATAACTTCAAAATATGTTGGAAATAGCTAATGTCCTTTGGAATTTGCTACAAAACAGAATATACAGTTTTGAGGTATTGCTGCCTTACAATCTTACCAAGGTGCAGGAAAAGTAATCGTTTTTTGTTCGTTTTTGTAAAAAGAATGCTGTTTCTCTTAGGTTGTGAAGTTCATTTTAAATTTTCACTCGTCACTGAATTGGTTATCCCTGAGCTGTGTCTCCTCCACACGTCATATAAGCCAGCCATCTATGGTCTTAATGATTTCACTGTGTTACATCTCGTTATACCAATTCATGGAGCGTTTCACAGCTTTGACCCAATTTTCCATACTCATTTCATAATCTTGACATTTTTTCTGTGGCTTGAAAACCATTTCACTTCGCCTCAGTTTCTTTAGTTCTTCCTTGTCAGTCCAAAACCCTATAGATGAAAACAATTATTCTCAAATTTAAAGTATATCATGAGTCCATAAAGTCTATCCACAAACATTTGTGAGTTGGTTGCACAAAGGTGAACAATTATTGTTTTAAAACACAATCCAAAATACTCTGTTACTTTTGAATTTTGTCAGAATGATCAGGATTAATAAATAAATAAATAATAAAATATTTTAAAATCTTTTGGACTCTAACTTTCAGCTTTATTTCTGTGTGGCAGGTCACCACATCACTTCTAAAGCAGCTACACTCTGCCATCATTCAATTTCTTGACTTGCTATTTAAAAAAAATCCCAAGTAAAAAGTATATATTCTAAAAAAATATATATTTTCTTTTTAAATAATTAAAATAAATGAAGATAAATTAAGATATCTGTCATACATCTTGAGGTAAATAGCAACTCCCTGGGATATGCATAAAATTCAAAGTTGGGAATTAATATAATTGTTTCTTTTTCAAACTACAGCATTTCATACAAGTTATTTGAATTCCAGTTCAAGATAATATTGTATTAGGTTGATGCATAAATTCATAGCATTTGTTTTTGACATAGCAACACTGTTGTTGAGAGTTTACTGTTTTTCATTTGCATTTGGAGCGACAATGTTGTGCTTGTGAGTACGCCTTGCATTTTGCAGATCTGAAGAAAGTCAGTGCTATTTGTGGCCTAAAGAAGATGGAGTGCCAAATGGAAAAAAAACACTTTCAACTTTTCTTCTGTTTGAATTTAACAGAGGACTAAAGGCAGCAGAGGCAGCTCAAAACCTTCGTGCCATGTTCAGGGAGAATGCCATCGGGGAAAGCACAGCAAGAACATGGTTTTGTCGTTTCAAAGAGGACCACGTTGACCTGAGTGATTCCCCACGTTCAGGAAGGAAGACCATCTGTTTAAATACTTTAATCCATGATGATCCATGTCAGTCGATGTGATGAACAGTGACCACTCAACCATCGTGCAACATTTGGGCTAGTCAAAAAACACTACAAACTTGAACATCAACCCAAAAGTTCTAGCATATATTGCTCTTTGCAAAGAGGATCACATGATTTATACTAAAAAGCAGTAATCGAAAACTGATAACGATGATCGTAAGTAGCCTGAAATGTTATAGGTGTCTTGGTAATAAGCTGGGCACATCTCACCTTCTGAGAGGTCTATTCCACCTATTCTGAAGTACCCCCAGTCTACAAAAACTTGTGAAGTCCATTTTCTCTTGTCAATAAAACTGACATATAAAATTATTTTTCCTAAAATTTTCTGCCAGACCACCTTCTTTATATTTACAAAGTGAACACTTTAGGCTATCTGTTTAAAGGTATTAATAATGTATTGAAATATTTAAAAGACTAAAAATAGTTTTCATCAGTATACTACAGGTAGATAAATCTAGTCATGAAAACAAGTGTTTCCTAAAAACCTTACTTCCAGAATGTATTATTTACATTTTACGTCATTTTATTAAATATATCTAGAACAAACCGGCTGGATGCAGTGGTGCACACCTGTAATACCAGTACTTTGGGAGGCAGAGGCGAGAGGACTGCCTGAGGCCAGGGTTCGAGACCAACCTAGGCAACTTGGCAAGATCTTGTCTCTACAATAAATAAAAAAATTAGCTGGATGTGGTGGTGCACGCCTGTGGTTCCAGCTACTTAGAAGGCTGAGGCAGGAGCCCAGCAGGTTGAGGCCTCGGTAGCTGTAAGCACTCCACTGTACTCCAGCCTGAGTGACAGGGTAAGACTCCTACTCAAATAAAATTTTTTTAAAAAAAGGAAAAGAATAAACCCAGTTTCTGGGTAAATCTAGAAAATATGAAAGACATAAATTAATCTTCAGGTCTCAAATTTCAGAGAGGGAAGCAAAGGTTTGAAATTAAATATAAATATAATGATATAGATAAAACTCAAACCACTGTGTTATATATAAAAATAATCTGCATGTGTTATTTAAAATATTTTAAATCTTCAAGAGAATCTGACATATTTAGTCTCATAAGGTAAAAGTGCAGAATAATTTAGTTAACATTATAAATATTAGAATCCTTATAAGAACTAGACTTCCTATCATTCATTTTCTTTTCTTTTCTTTTTTTTTTTTTTGAGTTGGAGTCTCACTCTGTCGCCCAGACTGGAGTGCAGTGGCCGCTCCCGGCCACCGCAGCCTCGACCTGCTGGGCTCTGGCGATCCTTCTGCCTCAGCCTTCCAAGTAGCCGGAATTACAGGCATGCGCTACCACACTCGGCTGATTTTTTTATTTATTGTAGAGATGAGGTCTCGCTGCCCAGGCAGGTCTCGAACCCGCGGGCTCAGGCAATCCACTCACCTCAGCCTCCCAAAGGCACGGGATTACAGGCTGAGCCACCGAGCCCGGCTCATTCTTTTTCTTTTCTTTTTTTGAGCCAGAGTCTCACTCTGTAGCCCAGGCTGGACTGCAGTGGCACAATCACAGCTACCACAGCCTCGACCTGCTAGACTCAGGCAATGCTTCTGCTCCAGGTCCCAGAGTAGCTGGGACTACAGGCGTGCACCACCAAGCCTGGCTAATTTTTTGATTTATTGTAGAGACGTAGTCTTGCCATGTTGCCCAGGCTGGTCTCAAACTCCTGGACTCAAGCAATCTTCTCGCCTTGGCCTCCCAAAGTGCTAGGATTACAGTAATAAGCCATTGTGCCCAGTTGATTTACAATAATTATAGCTTAGTTTATTTAATTTGCAAGAGTTGTTTAAGTATTTTAGAAGATTTTCCTTGTTAGAGTTCTAAGTTTGCTCAATAGGGAATCAGAAATTATTAAGAAAAGAAAATCAGCTGTATTACATTTACAGGAGTTGGAATATACAAAGGAATGATTTTTTAAGGGTAATTTTATTTCCTGATTATTTAAGGGAAAGTTTATTTCCTTCAACTAGAATTAATCAAACATTCATCAAGGAACAAACGAAAGTGATTCATTTTATTGAAAATTACCAGACTTTTAGTAGAATAAAGTTTAAGTGAATTTACCAAGATTTCATGCTTTTTAGATTTGTGACTTTTATGAGCTAAATATTAGCCCCAAACTATTAAATGTAAAATATCCTATCCTGCAGCCCCCCACACAGAAATATATCGAAATTCTCCTAGTGTCTCAAGGCATCATCCCGCCTTCGAGGAAACCCTTTAACTGACAATCCCACTTCCATTCTTGATTCCCTCCGCACTAGTCCTTTCACTAACTGTCAAAGTGATCTGCTTGAATATAGAACTTTCCACGTCCCTATTCTGCTCGAAATTCTTCAGTGACCCTCTAATGCCTTCAGGATCAAGCCCAAGCTCCTCTTCCTGAGCAGTCAACCACGACTGAACCTCTGTGTACCTCTCCAGCCTCCCCTCTTGCTCTCACCATGGCAGCACTTCCCACAGCGGGCCCAGGACTTTGCACAAGCTGCTTTCGCTACCAAACCACTCATCTCTTGCCCTCTCCTCGGACCTGCTGTCTGTGAACCCCTTCAAAGCTGAACCATCTGTGCTCTCCTCTGAGAAGCCTCCACCATTTGCTTAATACTGTCGTTCATGGGTTCTCAAACAAGTTTAATAATCGCTTGGCATCTGTCTGCTCCTACCAGAGATCAGAGACTATGGCTTTTAGCCTCTTTATTCCCAGCAGGACTGCCATGTAGCAGGTGCTCAACAGCTGTTGTCCAATAAATAAAAGAATGGGGTGGTTTCTAATGCCAAAGGCATGCCTATTGACAAAGATTCTCTCCTTGACTGAACTCTACTCAGGCACTCAGCTTTTTTTCAAGCAGGACTCAACTTTTGAACTTCCATATTCATCTCTGCCCTATCTAATTTCAGCAAGAATTCTCCTGTCAGTTTAGCCAGGATTCCCATCTTCAGTATCTGATCACCCTCGAGATCTCATCCTCTGCCATCTCCCACATGATGTCTGAGCACTCTAGCCTGCCTTTAGCAGGAATCCTGGATGGTTTTGCCAGGATTTCCCCTTGCCCCAATGTTTCGTCTTAGAAATTTTCCAACTACTGACCCTCATGTTGCTCCTTGGCTATAAATTCCCACTTTTCCCTGTTGTATTCGAAGTTGAGCCTAATCTTTCTTTCCCCACTACAACATCCTGTTGAAGTAGACCCCACACCTTTCTTGATAGTGCCTCTGAATAAGGTCTGCCTTACTGTTCTTTAATAAATGTCATTGAATATTTTTCTCCTTAACACTATCCAGAAAGTTTACTCAGAGACTCTCCCTTGCTAGAGACCAAAGCAGCTGAGAATTAACTGTCATTGTCTCATACTTCTGACAGAAGGCGTGAAGTAAAGATGGAAGAGGTTCAACCAGACACTGTAATAGAGGTCACAGGGTATTTTGTGAACAATATGCATGTGTGTATGGAGCTTAATGGACACCAAGGCTTAACAGACCCTCTCTAGAATCTTGTGATTTAAGAGCATAAACGCGATCTGTAAAAAACAGTTTTTCAGAAAGCTCTCGTTTTTATCAATTTCACACATACCAACAGCAAGGCCAGCTAGAGAAGCCGCACCTAGGCATGACATGTCAACGTGGGCAGGTCTGTCTATATTCTCATTAATCAAGTCTGAAGTCATCTGCATGACAAAACTGTTATTACAAACTCCTCCATCTGCCCTGTGGGAAGCAAAATATGTGAGATAAATTATTACAATAAAAGTATCATTAAGTCTTTTTAAGTGGGCCACATATGTTTTTCTTAAATCCTTGCTTTTATAAGTTTAACACTTTAATTCTATAATTATATCACTTAGCATTAACCTAATAACAGAAGACCTTATTGGGCTATCTTTAAACATTTCCTTTTCCTGCCATCAGTTTTCCCACCTGTCCTGTTTGTCTTGGGACTAGTTCAAAACAGGACAAGTACAATAAACTAAGGCAACATAAAAATTTGTTTGGATAGTACAGAAAAGAAAGTCAAGAAATTTAATGTTTCCATGCTAAGAAGATAGCTACACACCCAAAAAAGAGATTTTAAAGATTTACATCTTCATGCACATATGGGCGCTAAGATGTTCCCAAATTTCATATTGTATTGTATTCCCCATAAATTCATAATCAGCTTTCCTTTTGTCTCCAAATTCCTATGATCAATGATTTTGTTGCAAAGGAGCTAGGCATAAGTTCTTTCTGAAATTCTGAATAATCATAATGCTGAAAATACTAATAGGAGCTACCACTTATTTCTAATTTTGAATTAAAGCTATTAGAAACAAAGTTTACATACCTGATTTTTGTTACAGGAATATGAATCTCTTTCTGCATGATCTCGTATAATTGTTTGTTTCTAGTTAAGAAACAAGATAACCATTTAGAAAAAATACATATCATAATAGTTTTCTATTTTATTCTGATCTTGAAAAATAAAAACTATTGCTTTATTTACTTGAGATTTATATAATATGCAAAAGAAAATACTACATAAATATACCGTGCTAACTAGAAATCGTATAACAGATGCTCAATTGAGCAAAAAGCTCAGGTCTGCAGCCATTAAAAAAAAAATGAAATTGCCGGGCACGGTGGCTCGGCCTGTAATCCCAGTACTTTGGGAGGCCAAGATGAAAGGACTGCCTGAACCCAGGGCTTTGAGACCAACCTGGGCAACTTGGCAAGACCTCGTCTCTACAATAAATCAAAAAATTAGCTGGGCGTGGTGGCATGCACCTGTAGTTCCAGCTACTTGGAAGGCTAAGGTGGAAGGATCGCCTGAGCCCAGCAGGTTGAGGATTTGGTGGCCGTGAGTGTGCCACTGCACTCCAGCCTGGGTGACAGAATAAGATTCCTACTCCAAAAAAAAAAAAAAAGAAAGAAATCATGTCCTTCGCAGCAACATGGATGGAGCTGAAGATCATCACTCTAAGTAAACTGACTCAGAAACAGAAACCAAACACTGCATGTTGTCACTCATATGTGGGAGCTAAACGGTCACAAAAATGGAAATAATAGACACTGGGGACACCAATAAGGGGTAGAAGGTTAGGGTTCAGAAACTACCTATAGGACATTATCTGGGGAATGGGCCACCTGAGACTAATTCCCATCACTACACATTTTGCCCATGTAACAAACATGCATGTGTACCTCCTGAATCTAAAAATTAAAAAAAAAAAAAAAAAAGAACCTCGGGTGCCTTGTGTTTTTCACCTTCATACAAGAGAGTATAATTTTTATTTTACAACTAAATTTCATCTATTACCATTCTAAAAAGAAAAATCTAAAGCAAGTATCTATCTAATAGAAAGCTATTAAGATGGCACACCATAAATAACTCTAATAAAGTCTATCAAATATAAAATTAATCACTTTGGAATCACAGAAAATTGTACTTTAAACATTACAAATATTCCATATTCATAATAGCCACATTCTTAATTTTAATAACCTACGCTTGTACCATAACAAAAAGACCACAGGAAATACGCATGAAGAATAATTCTTATGACTCAATCTTTGGGTATAACAGAAGCATTATTAATGAGTTCTGCTTCATGACTAACGACACTACACCCTTGAAAAATGAAATTCTGAATCTTTACATGCTTAAGAAATTGGATATTTTTTAAAAATCATTCAATTTTCAGAAATCAAATCTAAGTAGTACTGGTACTATTAAATATGAGAAAAAAATAAGAGATACCAAGGTAATTAGCAAGAAGAACATATTACATCATATATAAGAGCAGGTTTTCATACCTGAAAGCTATTGACTCCAATATTGCTCGTACAAGATGGTATTTACTGGTGGAAGTCTTCAAACCCATAAAAGAGGCACATGCACAGGGGTCATTTAATGGAGCCTAAAGTGAGAGATGATAAGAATCTATTATTGTTGTTCTAATTACATCTATAGGTTTGAGGAAAACTACACACTGAAAACATAGCCACAGCAGAAGAAAATAATGCTTATCTAGGGTTAAATAATTTAAAAGTAAAAGATAGCCCAAAGATTGTGCTAAATATTGCAATAACTTTTTAAGAGCACTCAAACAAGATTGAGTCACAATTATTGTACTTAGCTAGACCTTCTGTCTAAGCTCATACCAAGAGGAAAGACTGAAGCATAAGTAACAAATTATTAAATGCCTTGCTTTATAAATGTGGAAAATGAAAAGCCGTCACAGAAATTCCCCTTTCTCCAACTGTAAAATTTTTAAACTGAAATTGTTAACTATGTAGTATGGCTGAGGATATAAATTTGACTTAAAATTTAAAAAACTATAATGCAAAAATATGCTTTTCAGTGACTTGCACCAAATTAACTTGCACCAAATATACTGTCAGACATTAAAACTACACTCTTCTGGCCAGGTTCAGTGGTTCAGCCTGTAATCCCAACACTTTGGGAGGCCAACGCGAGTGGACTGCCTCACCTCGCGGGTTCGAGACTAGCCTGAGCAACCTGGCAAGACCTCATCTCTACAATAAAATAAAAAGTAGCCGGGTATGGTGTGCGTGTCTGTAGTTTTGGCAACTCGGAAGGCTGAGGTGGAAGAATTGCTGGAGCCCAGAAGGTCGACGCTGGAGCGGCCATGAGCGTGCATGCCACTGCATTCCAGCCTGGGTGAAGGAGTGAGACTCCAACTCAAAAAAAACAAAAACAAAACTACATTCTTCTATCTTAGCTTAATTGTCTTACTGCCTAATTACAGAAATGATCCAGCCTAACATATATTTTCAAAAGGGTCAAAATCTTAAGGTGGAAATATGTATTAATCAGATGAAGTTTGTATTCATCTTTGTATTCCCAGAAATGCAAGACAATTCTGAAATATAAAATGAAAAACTATGATCGCTGCCGAAGCTTGCACTCCCACAAAGAAACAGAAGAATAGCTCCAACAGACTGACATGGTTATGACAAGGACATCTAGTGCTGTCAGGACATTACAGTTCCCCAAAAAATAACCTTCTTTCTTTGGGGCCTGGACTTATCATCTCTTCACCTGGAAAACTTTCTACCATCCTTTCTCCTAATTAATTCCTACAGCCCCTCCAAATCTTGGCTCAGCTTCTTCAGGGAAAACTTCAGACTCCAGGGACTAGATCAGGTCTCTCATTACATTTTTTATGGAACCCTGTAATTTCCCACCATATCATGCACCACAGTTTATAATCACATATATTTATGTGACTGTTTGTTAAAACTCCACCTTCTAGGCTGGGGGTGTTGGCTCAAGCTTGAAATGCCAGCATTTTGGGAGGGTGAGATGAGAGGATTGCTTGACCTCAGAGGTTCGAGACCAGCCTGGGCAACTTGGGGAGACCTCATCTCTACAATAAATCAAAAAATAAGCCAGGCGTGGTAGCGCGCACCTATAGTTCCAGCTACTTGGAAGGCCTGAGGTGGAAGAATTGGCCTGAGCCCAACAGGTCGAGGCTGCGGTAGGCATGAGTGTGCCACTGCACTCTAGCCTGGGCAACAGAGTAAGACTCCACTCAAAACAAAAACAAAAAACAAAAAAAAAAACCCTCCACCTTCCCTGCTGCACTTAGTGCCACATGTAGAACCTTAACCAATGCATTTACAATGCATCTCTGGTGCTTACCACCATATCTGGTTCCCCATAGGGGAGCAATACACATTTGGTGAATAAATGAACTAATCATACTTTTCCTAATTACTTAAGAAAGTCTACATTACATCTTATCTTTACTGTAACTATGATTTCTCTCTTACTGCAATTTTATTTTGATAATTTTTCAAACTTATTAACACCTTTTGGCGATTTTAATCCATAAAACCTGATTTATATAGTATAGCTAGTGTATATCAGGTGATATAATGCCAATTCAATTAATCCCTAGTAGTATGCTATGCTTTTCCTGCATAAAAATGACTTTTCCAATATACTAAAATATTGGCATGTCTGGCCTGAAATCACTTTTGTACAAATAACTATGAACATAATTTACTGTTAATAATAGGTCAATTTGAAGGGAAATAAATACTATAGGAAATTTATTTGTAGGTTATAATGTCCCTATGTCAGTCCAAGCAAGTAATCCAGCTACTTAGAAGGCTAAGGCCTTTGGGATGGTCCAGTAGGAAAGACCATTTTACAGGCCTGGAAACATTTCATCATGGCAGACAGCCTCCAGTCACACCTTCAGTCTGTTACTGCCAAGCCCATTGAGTGAGCCTCCCCAGAACTATCAACCAACTAGGTTATACCAGGACTCAGTAAAGTTCTGGTTTGGTGTCCCAAGCAAAATTAGCTGTTTCCTGCCCAGGACACAGACTCCCTGCCCAAGGCCCTTGTCACCACTGGGATCTCAGTCAAATCTGATGGAGATTTGTAGGACTGTTAATGCCAAAATGCTTCCTCTTGTCCTTGACTCTAAATTCAAGCTCCTCTGGCACTTATTGTGTATTCCCACCGCCATAATATTTGATGTTATACCGTGAGGCAGTATGGTGGAATGGTTAAGAGCCTGGACTTTAGACTCAGAATGCCTGGATTCCTCAACCAATTCTGCTACTCACTAGCTGTGTGAGATTGGCAAGGGATTTAGTAGCTCTAAATCTCAGTTTCCTCATCTTCAGAATGGGATGATAGGAGCATCTTCTACCTTGTGGAGTTATTGAGAATTAAATGAGATGATATACATAAAGAACTTAGGACAGTAAATATTCTTAGTTCGCTGCCACCACAATTATTTTATTATTCCTTACCTATACCCTTCACACTATTATGGATTTTCTTCATAATTGTGCCTTCTCAACTCTTCTTCTATTATAAATAAACTACCTTTAGCCTCTTCCAAGGAGTTCCCTCCACTTATTATGTGGTTTATTTCTTTTCTTTTTTTTTTTGACTTGGAGTCTCTCACTCTGTCACCCAGGCTAGAGTGCAGTGGCATGCTCATGGTCACCGCAGCCTCAACTTGCTGGGCTCAGGTGATCCTTTCACCTCAGCCTTCCAAATAGCTGGAACTACAGGCATGCGCCACCACTCCTGGCTAATTTTTGACTTATTGTAGAGATGAGGTCTCACCAAGTTGTCCAGGCTGATCTCGAAACCATGGGCTCAGGCAATACTCTCACCTTGGCCTCCCAAAGTGCTAGGATTACAGGCATGAGCCACCCCCCCTGCCCAATTTTGCGGTTTCTATAACAAACTTGGCTCTGTGCCGGGCAAATGGCTTCAGTTATAGCTATTCAGCAAAGGGTTCTCAGGTTTCCACATCACAGGAATCAGAGAATGCTGTGCTAACTTCACATGACCACTTTAAGTTGGACGATTTTAGTGTTAGGAGACATTTCCCCTTCCTTATGTTTGCTTTAGGCTGACATCAGCATAGGCATCATCTCTCTCTTACCCCTTCCACCATTCAGACATCCCCATCACTCACAAAGTTAGAGATGGCAATCATAGTACCTGCTGGCCTCATCCCCTTCTAAGAAAATAGCTTGAATCCTTAGGCCTGTTGTCTAAAGCTGCCATGTTTCATGCTCTAGTCCCACTGCTACCACAACTGTAGAAGGTGAACAAAACTGACCTAAAGTCAAACCAAAGAATAAAAGGACAAGGTGGCCCGATCAGAGTTCCTCCCCCGAAACCAAAACTAGGAAACACTAAGAAAAAGACTCTGTCAATGGGGGAGCTAAAGCTAAAAGACTACATAAGACTGGGTGTCGTGACTCACACCTGTAATCCTAGCACTTTGGAAGGCTCAGGCAGGAGGCTCACTTGAGCCCAGGAGTTTAAGAGCAGCCTGGGAAACATAACGAGAGCTTGTCTCTATCAAAAATAATCATAATGGCCAGGTGTGGTGGCTCAAGGCTGCAATCCCAGCACTTTGGAAGGCCGAGGCGAGAGGACTGCCTGAGACCCGCCTGGGAAATTTGGTGAGACCTCATCTCTCAATAAATAAAAAAAATAAGTCAGACGTGGTAGCGCATGCCTGTAGTTCCAGCTACTTGGAAGGCTGAGGAGGAAGGATCACCGGAGCCCAGCAGGTCGAGGCTGCGGTGGCTGTGAGTGTGCCATTGCTGGCCTGGGCAACGGAGTGAGACTCCACTCCAATAAATAAATAAATAAAATAATAATAAATAAATAAATTTTAAAGACTGTATAAGGTGAAGGAAGATGATTGTGTGTAGTTGTGAAGAAGCAGAAAGTATAAGAAAAATAATGACAATTAAGCAGAAGCTATGAGGAAGAAAAGATATAGAGCAAAGCTGGTAATGAACAGTGAAAAAGTAAAACTACAGAGAGAAGCAGGAACCCAAAGAACACCAAGAATTGCCAAGTCAGTTGCTGACTCCTTTCCAATCCCAGTCCTCAAGTGTATGTGAACAACCAGCTTCTCTCCGAGTTGGCTTACGCAAGCCTGTTAACTTACAAACAAGAGCAGCATCATTACAGCGTCACTCCTCATCTTCTGAAGACTGGGACATGGCTCACAGCCCCATCGATCCCACCACTGCCATCATCACAGTAACTCGAACATCTGAGGAGATGACTACTGATTTTTGCCTCAATACCTACTTCAGCGTCCCACTCTGCAAACAAAAAGCCCTGCTAAAGCAAAGTCATGGTGGCTGCACTAACTGATGTCACCACCAGTGTATGTCCACCATGCCCCAGCCCACCCCTTCTGCCATTCCCTGAAGTGGCTGTCCCGGACTTTCCCATTCTTAGAGCCTTTCTTGACAGGCTCCTTTAATAAATTTAGGCCCTTAGGAGCCTTCGACATCCTGCCCCCATTACCTAAGGCTGTGACAGTATTTTAAAATTAAAGGCAGTATCAGACTTGAGCCTTCTTCCCCTCCTTCCATCCCTCATCCTTCATTTTCTCTGGTCGCTGACATAGGCAGAATTATAGGTGATCCTCTGCTCTAGTTTCCAAACAGTTTAGTGCCAACACACTATTGCTGTTTAAATTAACTTTCAGTTTCCGTTAAGAGTTTCATTTTACCCAGGGAAATATTTGGCCTGCAGTCATCCCACCACCTCCCCCACCTGCCCTTCACTGCCAGTATATTGTCACATTGCAATCATGGCAGGATAGGTATTTCGTTCTCAAGATGAAATTAAAAATCACACTTGTGGCAGTTTTGTCTAAAGCTTTTGGGCTTTAGCCATAATTTGTTGTGGGTTTTTTTTCATTTTAAATTTTTTATTTTTAAACGATAGGTTCTCTGTTACCCAGGATGGAGTGCAGTGGTGTGATCATAGCTCACTGTAGTCTCAAGCACCTGGATTCAAGTGATTCTCTCATTTTAGTCTCCTGAATAGCTGAGATTATAGGCATGTGCTAATTTTTAAATTTTTTTGTAGAGACAGGGCCTCATATTGTTGCCCAGACTAGACTCAGATTGGCCTCAAGCAATCCTCCTGCCTTAGTCTCCCAAAGTGCTAGGAATACAGGCATGAGTCACCACGTCCAGCCTGTTTTTTATTTTTATTACTCATTTATTTATTTATCTTGTGAGTTGGGGTCTCACTCTGTCGCCCAGGCTGGAGTGCAGCGACATGATCACAGCTCACCACAGCCTCAACCTTCAGGGTTCAGGTGGTCCTTACCCACCTCAGCCTCCCAAGTAGCTAAGATTACAGACACACATCACCATACCTGGCTAATTTTTTTGATTTTTGGTAGAGATGCTTGCTATGTTGCCCAGGCTGGTTTTGTACTCCTGGGTTTAAGCAATCCTCTTGTCTCAGCCTCCCTAAATGCTGGAATTATAGTTGTAAGCCACCATGCCCGGCCCCACTCTGTTGTTTTTTGTTTTTTGTTTTGAGTTGAAGTCTCACTCTGTTGCCCAGACTGGAGTGCAGTGACACCTTCCCGGCCACCGCAGCCTCGACCTGCTAGGCTCTGGCGATCCTTCTGCCTCAGCCTTCCAAGTAGCCGGAACTACAAGAGCGTGCCCGGCTAATTTTTTGAATTATTGTAGAGACGAGGTCTCACCAAGTTGCCCGGGCTGGTCTCAAACCCATGGGCTCAGGCAATCCACTCACCTCGGCCTCCCAAAGTGCTGGGATTACAGGCTGAGCCACCGAGCCCGGCCCCCAAACTCTGTTTTAAAAAATCATGTACTTCGTAGTATTTTCACAGGCACACAAGGTAATGGAGAAGTTGTAGACAGTTGCTAAGACAACGCCACTAAGTCCTTCAGCATATTTTTCAAAAAGGGAAGCATCAGTAGTAACCTAAAGAAACCATACTTTGCTGACGACAGTGACGACTCATAATCTTCCTCATGAAACCTTAAGATGACAAATATTTTTCACTTTCTGCCCTATCATGGGTGATATTTAGTGGTTGCCTCACATCACCCTGAAGAAAGTACAATGCACTCTCTATGTGGAATTCACAAGCTTTCAGTCTTTCAAGATAAAGTGCATAGAAAGAAATTATCACAGATATTAAAATTATGCTCATTTTAAAACATAATTTTGGAAGTATGGCATTTTTAAAGATTTAAGATACCTGACCTGATTTTTTTCCCACTAGCTTCTACACTATATTGCCCAAACTTACAAATTTTGGAGTCTTGGTAACTGATTGCTTAAATATGGGATGGACTAGAAGAAAGAGAAAGTCTTCTTTTTTGAGTCGGAGTCTCACTCTGTCACCCAGGCTGGAGTGTAATGGCACACTCACGGCCACTGCAGCCTTGACCTGCTGGGCTCCTGCAATCCTTCCGCCTCAGTCTTCCAAGTAGCCGGAACTACAGGCACGCACTACCATGCCTGGCTAATTTTTTTATTTATTGTAGAGACGAGGTCTCACCATGTTGCCCAAGCTGGTCTCGAACCTGAGGGCTCAGGCAATCCTCTTGCCTCAGTCTCCCAAAGTGCTGGGATTATAGGATTGAGCCACCATGCTTGGCCAAAAGTTTTATTTTTTCAAAGGAAAAAATATTTAGAGGATTAAAAGCACTGGTATAAGTTTTCCCAAAAAAGTAATTTTGTTCATAATAATATACTTGAAGCTTTTAAATAAATCTTTGTAATGTTCTAAAATTAAAGGCAGTATCACAAATTTTTCAATTAAATACAAAGTAAAATGTTCCAAAACAAAGTCTTATATTAGGCTCCCTTTTTGATTAGGTAAAGTAACCAACACCTCACCACAAAACAACTTATGAAAATAGATTTTGCCACCCGTGGTGAGACCTCATCTCTACAATAAATAAACAAATTAGCCAGGTGTGGTGATCTGCCTGTAGTTCTAGCTACTTGAAAGGCTGAGGCAGAAGGATCGCCTGAGCCCGGCAGATTGATGGCTGTGAGCATGCCACTGGACTCCAGCCTGGGCAACAGAGTGAGATTCCAACTCAAAAAAAAAAAGAAAAGAGATTTTGACTTTAAAAAAAATTCATAAAGCTTACACATACATAACTGCAAAATATATGTGTGTGTTTTTGTGTGTGGTTTATGTATGCTGACATTATTTTTATAATTCTCAAAACTTCCTGTGTGTGTGTGTGTGTGTGTGTGTGTGTGTGTGTTTATATGTATGTTGACATTATTTTTGTAATTCTCAAAACTTTCTCTAAATAAAGAATGCCAATTTACTGATATATTTCCCCCACAGTGGGAAATGGCTATTTTTGGTCATGATAAGGTAATCCTAGGTCTTATGTAAAACTTCTATGATAAACTGCCAACTCTTCGGTTCCACAGGGACAGAGTTCTAAGCAGAAGCCAGATGAATTCTATAGGCACAAGCCAAACCAGCAGGGTCACACTGAGGAGATGCTGTGCTCTCTCATGGAATTCATGCTATGTCAGAGCACAACTTCTCAGCCTTCAAATTCACCTTTCATCTTAGTTCTGTTCAGTGTCCAAATTTTCAGGCAACAGTGTGGCAGATACAGAATTATGAGTGTGCTAGGAGGAGAAAAATGCTTGGAATTGCCATTGAGTTAAAAAAAAAATACCTGTAATCCACTAAAAGATGGAACAAAATAAACTCCTTCAGAATCTTCCAAACTTTTGGCCATTTTTTCAGTCTCAGCAGCATCTGTGAAAAGTTCTGCAAAAGCAAACAAACAAACAACAAAAAACCCTAAAACAAAATGAAGGGGTTGGGGAAGGACAAACAGAATTATATCACTAGTAATTACCTGCATCCATATTTATTATGAATATAATATAAAAGGTCACTCACTTAAAAGGGTCAACACAAAGACTCCTCTGTTCTAGTATTCTCTAAGTTCTCATACTGGATAGGTTTATGAGTCCATGATAGGGACAAGGGAGACAGAAGAGTCTCTTAGATAGGCTCTTTATGCAACAGGTTTCGCTTTTTCTTTTAAAGATATTTGGGCTATTTAAAAATGATTCTGGTAGCCAGGCTCGGTGGCTCAGCCTGTAATCCTGCGCCTTTGGGAGGCTGAGGTGAGTGGATTGCCCGAGCCCGCGGGTTCGAGACCCGTCTGGGCAACTTGGTGAGACCTCATCTCTACATAAATCAAAAATTAGCCGGGCGTGGTAACACGTGCCTGTAGTTC